>NW_028258357.1:22497500-22680000 GCF_053883595.1 Heterocephalus glaber
CCTGGCCACAGTGTGGCATCGCCAGCTGGAGCCTGGAGGAGGTGGGTGTTACCTCACGTGACCGTTTCTCCTCCGTGCAGCGAGGGAGCTGCAGTGTTAGTCTCTCAACTCCTGGGAGAAAAAGCTGAGGAAGAACAAGGGGCGTTGGGGGGTGAGCGGGGCGTGACCACCGTGCTGCGGAGACCTTTGAGAGCAGGCTGCAGGGCTGGGTAAGGCAGGGCTGGGAGGGGCAGAGGCACAGGCGCCTGCTCAGCACCCAAGGTAGAGGCCTGCTGTGCGCAGGAACTTCATGGGCTGGAGAATGCAGTGACCCCGCTGCAGAGAGGAGGCGCGGCTACAGAGATCTGCGCGCTGCCTTGAGGGCGGCTCCCTCGGTCCAGTTCTGGGTTCGATTAGCTCGGTTAAGCCCCCTGCCCCCCCCCCAGCTGTGTCCTCTCAGTAGCTCATTAAGAAGATGAGGAAGAGAGGTTGGGTCACTTCCCAAGCTCACACCTCTGTGAGTGGCAGGGACAGGATTTGAACGTCTGCAGTCTGGGTCCCAGCCCTTTTGAGCACCATGCTAACTCTGCAGGGCAGTGCCGGCCCCTTGTCTGTGTGTGGTGGCTGCACACAGCTGGGCCCAGCCCTGGCCCAAGCTGGGAGCACAGGCTCTGTCTGCAGCATTGCCCTGTGCTGCTGCCGCCGGCGGCTCCCGTCTGCCTCCTGGGCCTTCCTCCCCGGCTCTCACTGAGAACCTGTTCTGCTGCTTTGGTGTCTGTCCTCCCCACTTCAGCCTGTTTCCCATTGATTGCCTGCCCGTGGGCTGGGAAGTGTGCTGTAATGCTTCTTACCGCCAGAGGAGAGGGAGGGGGAGCTTTTCTGAGCTTCGGGTCCTCCTCGGGCTGCCGCTCTGTTCCCTTCCGTGTGGCTCCTGCATGCCTCACCTCCATCTCTCCTCCTTCACCTTCTACTTGTTCCCTGCCCTCTGAACCAGCTCTACCCCTTCCTCCCTCGGAGATGGCTCCTGAGTGGTTGCCGTGCTGGTGCTGTCTGTGTGGTGTGTTTGCATCATTTGGGAAGTCTGGGGAGTGCAGTAGGGCCCTGGTGACCTGGGAGCAGAGCCAAAGCAGCCCCTGGCCTGCACAGCTGCAACTCAGCGGGAAGCGAGGCCCCAAGTTGACTGTGTCAGCAGCCTCAGTGGACCCTCTGTCGCCGTCTAGTGCACAGACGTCGTCTCTAATTCACCTGGCACCCGAGCGCCCGGCACAGTACCCAGAATGCCTGCGCTGCCCCTGACTGTCGTGTGGGCTGGGGCTCCACCTGCAGCCTCTGCTGACCTCCTGTCTGACCGAGGTGGCCTTGTCCTGGCCCCTAACTTGCCCACCTGGGCTGAATGTGCTTGCAGAAGTGCACCCCACCCCTGCTTGCTGCTGATAGCTCCAGGGGGGCATCTGCTGCCCCTGTGCCTGGAGGTGTTTCCAGGACTGCAGAGCCATGGGCCCCTCCCTACCCAGCCCCAGACCAGCTCCTCCTCCTGGGCCCCCTCGGGGGCTGCTGGCAGCACAGGCCTGGCTCCTCCTGCTGTTGCTGGGCTGTTTTCTGCCTCTGGGCTCTAGGCCGACTTCCCCACTGGAGTGGCTCCCTGACAGGGTGGCCTGGGCCTCGCACGCTCCACGGGGCTCTCGCATGCTCCACGGGGCTCACATAGCTGGCCGTGGTACCCTGGCATCGAGACCTCTCGGCTGCTCCTTCCCTCTCCTTCCTGGGAGGGCCAGCATGAGTCCTGTGGCACAGGGCTGGGCCCACTCCGAGACTGCACAGAGCCCTTGAGGCCTGCGAGCCCTGAGGGGACGCCACACAGTGTCTTCGCTCAGGAAGCCCGAGAGGGGCCTCAAGTGGACACAGGCAGGTGATGGGAGATTGTCCTGAGGTTGGCAGCTTGGAGCTGGATCTGAGAGACTGCAGCTCCACTTCTCCAGGTGTGTCCTTGGGTTGTCACCGGGCCTCACCTGTGACCAGGAAGCCCCAGTATGGGATTGCCAGGAGGGTGACGCTATGCCATGCCTGCCTCCTCGTAAACATACATGACTGTAAAATAGAAAGTGTAGATTTGAATTTAATATTTAGAATGCACACATTTTTCAGAGCTCAAAAAGGGAATCCCAAAGCATTTATGACCGGATGAAATAGACGTACATGTGATAAACTGGCAATTTTAGTGACTTTGTCTTCCCATCAGTTACAAAGGAGCAACGGACTCGTACATCGAGAAGGTGATGATCTCCTCCAACGCTGAGGATGCTTTTCTCATCAAAATGCTGCTGCGACAGACAAGGCGCCCGGAGATCGGGGACAAATTCAGCAGTCGTCACGGGCAAAAAGGTAAATCAGTCACTCGTCCACTTGCTTAGCAAACTGAACGTGCTAAAAGACCATATGTATGAAATGTTTCTCTAACTTCCTCCTGTTAAAAAATCAGTGTGTTTGGAAATTATTACATTGTTATCAAAATTATCATTGCTTTATTTCTCAGTTTAACCTCTTTATATATTAATGACATTTCTAGATACATGGTAAAATTGCTTATCTGAGGTACTTGTCTTTCATCCCCTGCCCGAAATTGTAACTATGGATGCATTCTAGTGTTCCTGTTGAAGTGTGTGTGACTGTTCGAAAATAGCAAAACTTACTGACATTTTTCCTCGTGTATGTTTCCAACTGCAGTACATTCTGCGGGTCAGGTATCACAAGAGGTCATCTAGAAGACACCGGAATTGCAAGTCTCTCCTTAGCAGATGGGTCAGGGCCCAAGTGTGCAGTCAGCTTGCTGCTGAGCTGGTCTCAGATCCGCAGCTCCAACCCACAGTAGCCCTTTGTCACCCCTCAGTCCCTCTCCGTGAGCCTCTCCTCTCAGTGATGGTTACTGCCCCATTGTCATGCGAATGTGGTTCGATGGCTTGTGATCCCCTTGATTAGCTTGACTTCCTGGGGTCTCGTTCAGCCACTGTCCATAGCATCCGAGAGTGGGGACTTGGTCCTGGGGCCTGACTCCTGGCTTGGCTTTTGCCTGCCTCTTAGCCCTAAGAATGAGGACTTCGGCCGAGGCTCTTGGCGCACTGTGGCAGGCGGTGTCTGTGGCTCTCTCGTGGCCTGTCTCTGAGTCTCACGTGGCCACAGGAGGTGGGTACTGATGTTATCCCCCTCTAACAGCGAGGAAGCAGGCACAGAGGGAAATAGCATGCTCAGGGTCACTCAGTTTGTGGCAGAATTGATTTTTGAGCCTGGGCAGCTGGCTCTGGAGTCTGAGCTCTTAACTGGCTCCTCGGCCACCAACTGCAGAGCAGCTGGCGCTGGGCCTGGCCCCTTGTCAGTGCTCTAGAAGGGGCCGCAGCCTGGCTGGTGTCGACTGTGTCCTTCTGACATGCATTTGAGGTGCAGCTCTTCTCCTTATGCTCACTTAACTGTTACCACAGCTCCTAAATTGTAAGTGAGCATACTATTTTCTTGTCTTTAATGCAGTGGAGATAACTGCTCATCATGTTCTTGCCGATTGTAGTTTCATTTGCCAAGCGAGTATATCAGGTCTTACATTTTGGTCAAATAAATCCACCCTTAGCTGTCATTCTGCCAATGAAACTATTTCATACTCTGATACTATTCTTCAACAGCATTTTTAGTTCAGTTGACAGAGCCAGATTATTTTAGCCTATCCATATTTTTAAGGGAGAATTTGTTCCGTCTGTTAATGCAAATTTGCCACCTCTAATTCACAGTTCCTTGAGGTGCTGCTAATGTCTCTGAGTGTTTTTGTAAAATACCTACGGCTCTCATGTTTTCTACTGCTTTCCAGTGAGAATAAACTCTGTCTGCAGACCTTTCCTCTTGTTCTGAGACGTGCTCCTTAGTCTCTCTGGGGTGGGTGCAGCCTTGTCCCCTGTCTGTTTCCTTTGCCCATTCTCTGACTGGAGCGAAGCTCTTAGTCTCTCCTTAGAAGGTGTGCCTGAAGAGGCCGTCTCCACTCGGTCAGTCTGCAGGCTTCATCTCCCCCAGATCTGGGTCTGGGTTCCCTGGGGTGTTGTGGGTAGAGTTGGAACTGGCTGTCGTGTCAGTGCTGGTCGGCTGTGTCGTGGGCAGAGTACAGGTCCTTGCCTTCTCTGTGAGGTTTGGTGACACCTTTCTCGCAACAGATGCTTGGAGTGTAGTTGCTCTTGGAATATCTGAATGAGTCGCAGGTTGGGGAGGCAGGCAGGGCGCTCTGCTCTTGGTGGGCTGCTTCTACTCAGGTTCTGATCACACACTGCGTGATTCCGTGTACGTGGATGGGCACATCGTGCTGCTGAAGCGAAAAGCCTCAGGTTAGCGAGCGTGGAGGTGAAATGTCAGGCGGTCCCGGCCCTGGAGCGGCCTCGCAGACTGTCAGTACGATGGGGTTAACGTTCACTGACAGAGCGGCTTCTGATGTGCAGACCTGGGATGGCAAGTTTTAGGGCTCTGCTCACTCGGGGGGGCTCTGACTGACACATCTCCATATGAAACCGAGAGGTCCTCCCGGGGTCGCTGACCTTTCATGGTGCTCAGGAGTTTGTCTTGCTCGGTTCCCTTTTCCAGATGGCTTTTAATCCAAGGGTGGAGCCTCCTGCTTAGCCTAGGCTCCCGGGTGGCCCCTCCTGCACAGCATCAGCAGACTTACTGCAGACTTCGGGGGGTAGGGGTGGGAACCCTCTTCTCACCCATTCTCCATTTCTCTTTTCTTTCCCTAGGAGATTCGATCAACTTTATTTTCTGGACTTTTTGAACTTATCATACTTCTAATGTGCAATTTAAAATATAAATTTACTTTCTTTTTATAGCAAGGGTACATATTTTTGGGGTTTAATTTTAGTTTTTTCGGTTTCTCCACTGTTCCGGATTTACTTCTGTGTCTTGGTCAGTTTTCTCCTTAGTAGATTTCAGAGGATGTGGTCTGCTGTTTTTGTTGAGGCTCTAATGCCTGGCACTCTCCGGAGCCCCGTGTCCGGGGACAGAGCCTCGTGAGCGTCACTAGGGTAGTTGGATGGGGACCCAGAGGACTGCTGGCGCCAGTCTGCCCCTCGGAAAGCCCTGGAGCCTAGGGTCCTCCTAACTCCCGCCTGGTGTTGGAGCTGAGAGTGGAGGCAGAGGCAGAGCCAAAGTTTGCCAGCTGAGCTCGGAGAGCCCGGCCAGGGCAGGGTGCAGTGGGCTGCTCCTCACCTGCCCTCTGCCTGCCTGCTCCCTCGGGTAAGGGTTGAGGGAGAAGGGGCATTTCCTGGCTGTAGGCGATGGAGAACAGAAACTCAGGGAGCTGACATTTCTTTTGCGACATTTACTTATGCCGATACTTATTAACTTTCATAAGTGCGGACTCTCCCCGGCCTGAAGCGAAAGCCCCGGCCCCTATTCGCCTTGTGTGCTTGTGGGCAGGCGAAGAGGTAACGGCAAGTCCTGGCTGGGGTCTGGGCTCCAGGAAGAGGCTGGGGCCAGAGATTAAGTGGGGATCATTTGCCTGCTGTTTATCCCCAAATTTATAGTCTGTTTCTTGTTGTGCATTGATGACTCACAGGCATTTTCCTCTCTTGCATCCTTTGATCTATCCAGTTCTAGCCACTGTTGCTGTTGCTGCTACCCAAGGTGGGCAGATTGAGGCTTGGAGAGGAGAGTAGCTCAGTACAGCTCAGGGCGGCAGGGCCAGGATTTGAGTCCAGGCGTTTGATTCTGAGCATGTTGCCCGTTGCATTAGACCTCGTTGAGGGGCTCCTCTCTCTCCAGAGACCATCGCCACTGTGCCTCTGGGGTGCTACGTTCCTGAAGATTTCCCTCGCCTCGGAAGGCACAGTCTTCTCCTGACACATTGGTCCTTTGCTTAGGCTTTAGTAGCCTTAGCTAAAATTCTCGATCTATGAAGAATATGAACAAATATAAAAGGTAAATTTCTGAGCCCTCAGCTTGGCCATTCTGATGCCCCTGGCTAGAAAGGGGGTGCCTGACAGAAGTGTGGGAACAGCTGGCGGGCTCACTCAGGATCTCCTTGTGCCAGTGTCTGACGAGCCCGTGGCGACCCAGCCCAGCCCAGCCCTGGGGGCCCCAAGAGGAGCTGCGGCCTGAACCTTGGGTGTGGGCGAGTGGAGTGGAGAGCCAGGCCCGCAGCATGAGCTCCCCTGCTGGTAGTGGTCACCAGATGAGCCGGCCACAACTTCAGTGCTGTGAGCGCTCACCGCGCATTTGTCCAACCAGGCTTTTGCTGAGCGTGTCCATTCCCATCCAGAGTGAGAGCAGTGGGCAGCTGAACTCAACCTTCACTCTTGAAATGTAGGATTGGTTAGAAACGCTCTTTTTCCTTTCATGGCGTCATCTGCAGGTTGACACGTGGTCCTCACTATGGAACAGTTTGGAGGTTCTTTTGAGTTAGCGCATCTTTCTGTACACTCCCCACACACTTGGAATGTTACACTGTACAGATCGCCTGACTCTCCTTGCTTAAGGGTCTTTAACAGAGCTCTTGTTAGGGATTCTTTTTGTTGATGCATAATGTATAGATTGTATTTCTGTGCCTAATACCTCTTAAAATATCCTCTCCAACAATTAGAGGAGACTTGAAAAATTTAGTCTCACAGAGCACAAGTGTCTATCCTGCTCAAGCCTGATCACTTCAAAGGTAGCAGGATAATTAGTAGCTAATGCAGCCAATGGGATGAGGACACTGAATAGCAGTAGTTCTGCGGGAGATGGGCTAGAGAGCACAGAATGAGTGGTGAACTGGGCGGGAATCCACAGCCATGGTGTGTGAAGAGCCAGGTGGAGTGTGATGGTCAGGGACACCCACTGTTCTGTGATAGGTGTGACAGGTGTGACAGAACACAGCACCTCTGTACTCAAAAGTGGAGGGGAGGGCAGGGATTTAGCTCAGTGGTTCTGCCACCTGCCCCGCAAGTGCAAGGACCCAAGTTCGATCCCCAGTACCAAAAAAAAAAAGTGGAAGCGGAGTGAGCAGGCAGCCAGGTGGTGAGAAAGGAGGAAGGGTCAAGGCCACCCCGGGGAGAAGCTGGACAGTCTGCTCCGAGCACATTCCTGAGTCTGAGGAGGTGGAGACTCCGGGAGCAGGGCCCCCAGGTCTGTGGCACGTCCTGTGTCTCAAGGCTAAGTGGCCCCGAGTCCGCCACCCCCAGAGAGCTGAGGCTTTGATCAGGGCTCTAGAGCAGCTCGCTGCTTAGTGGTGTGCAGAATGTTAGGGGAGGTCAGAGGGCGCCGCGACAGGCAAAGTTGTGGGTGTGTTGTGTGTGTTTACAAAGGAAGAGAAGTCTAGTTTGACGTGGTTTGCGGTTCCACTGGGGCGAGGTGCGGGGACCCTGAAGTCGTCTTCTCCTTACCCGGGATCCTAGACCTCTAGGCTCTTTGGAGCAAAGCCATGCCCCGTGAGGTTGATGCCCAGTGATGTTCCAGAGAGAGACGGAGCGGAGTTGGGTCTGCAGTGTTCTGCTTCCTCCTCAGTGTCTCTGTGAGCAGCTTTGTAGGTGGGGCAAAGACGCACAGACGTGTCGTCCCCCAACCCCACCCCAGTGCTGGCTGGAATGATGTTTGGAGCTAAATTTTCTACTGAAACAGAAATCACTTGTATAAATCAGCCTCTTTAACTTGTGGTTGATTTTACAAGGATGGCATTCATCAGGGTCAAATGTGTTTATCTTGGGCCTTATTCTGTCTGATGGTTAGTGCATTTGTTAGAAGATTTTCTTTCCCCTTTTTTGTTTGGTTTGGTTTTTGTTTTTTAATTCTTTAGCAGAAGTTATGTCAGTCTAAAGAATTCCCGCATTAAGTTTCATTTCAGTGATTAAGCAGACCAAATCATTATATTTCTAAACTTCCTTACTTTGCTGCCATTCACAAGAAGGAGGAAGAGTGAATTCCTTTGATATGGAGAGAGAAGAAAAGCAATGCATCTCTCCTGAAAGCATAGTCTCAGTCTCTCCTGTGAGAAGGATTAGCACCTCCAACAAAGGCCTGCAGGCCACAGGACGGCAGCAGGGCCAAGCGGTGTCCCTCCCGTCCGCAGGAGAGGAAAGGCTGCCTGAGGAGGGAGTGTTTCTGGGCACACAGGCTCCTCGATAACTGCACGTCTGAGTAGGGGCCTGTGCCCTCCTCTTTTCCAGAGGCCGCCGGGGACCCAGGTCGGCCTTTGTTTTGAACTAGAAATCTGGTCCCGCCACTTTGCACTGAATGGTCAGTGTCTTTGTCTTTGGCCAGTAAGAATCACACATGTGAGATAAAAGTGTTTGAGGATTCAGCTTTGACCCTCTGATGTCCAAAAAGTCACATTGTAAGGTCACTGGACTCCATTTTGCACTAATAAAAGTTATTAAGCAACCTGCTAAATTCATTCATTCCCATTTGGATCGAATATTTCCTAGAAGAAAACCTACCCCAACTTTCCAGCACATTAAAGAACCCATATACAGTAGCTGTAAGGAGCCTGTGAGAAGTAAGAAAATGTTTATTTATATGTGCCAGAAAAGCCGAGAAGAAAGCTTATTTGTCAAACAAGGCCTGGTTTAAAACTGGTTTTGCCAGACTTTCATTTGTTACTTGTTTTTTCTATATTGTTTTCCAAAACTGAGAGAGTGAAAAGATCTCGATTTAAAGTAATCATAACAACACCTTGTACTCATGTAGCACTTGAGACTGTCTAAAGTCCTCTCTGCGAGAGCCGAGCTTCAAACAGTCTGGTGTCTCTGGCTCCCTGCTTCGCTTGATCCCGCTTGAATGGAAGCCGCTAAGTGGGAGGGACGAGGGGGCCTGATAGGGCTAATAGTGTGAGCCCAAGATAAGGTGTGTGGTGGCCGAGAAGCCTGAGAGTTGGGGCCCAAAAAGAAATCCAGCAACTCTTCCGTCACTATTAGAAATGAGGATCATTTTGCCTACACAGACACCTTATTATAAGAAGGTTTTATTTAATTTGCTTTTTAAGAGCAAAGTTTGGTCTTTGGTAGCTAGCCTGTAACCCTCTGACCTTTTAGTAAATATCCAACTAAAGCTTTGAAATTAGGGTATTTAGGGTTTTATGGCCCAGAATAAAAATCTCCAATTCTGTTTCCAAATAGTGTAGCCTCACCACATTTTATTAAGCTCTTGACACATTCAGCCATGTGGATTTTGTAAAGTTCCTATGGTTATTGTTTTACAATAGCTGCTTCCAGAAGCATTGTGAGGGTTTCAATTAATCAGCCCATTGTACGCTTCAGACTATGCAAATTTATCACATCAAACCATTCAACTGCTCATGGGAAAGCCGTGTAAAAACTGCATTGTCTTCTAGCGCCTCCTCTCATTTAGAGTGATGTTTTAATAAGAAAGCTAATCAAGTTTTCTTATGCATTATTTATCTGTTAACATGTAAGGAAGAGCCGAATTAAAATTGTGTCAACTGGGATACGGCAGTGATGTGATAGATCTGGAAGTGATTCAGCAGCAGAACAAAGCTGATATGATTCAACACTTTCTGTCCACTCCTCCCCTCGGGATTATTTAAGGCGGTAGTGTGAAAAATAAAAGAAGGTTAATTTGATAACTGGAAAGGGGGAAGGGAAGAAAGGAGTCGCCGCCTGTGTTAGCCTTCATGTTTTGAGTTGGGAATTTACATTTCTGAATGTATTAAGGCCTGTAGAGATGAGTTGATTCACAGCACAGCATTTCTTCATAGGGACAAACTTGAAAGCATTCGGACTGCTGCTGCAGCCCCATGATGCCCGGCTCCTCCGTAGTAATAGGCCGTTTTCCCGAGAGTCCTTACAGTGATCAGGAGACAGGGTCCTGGACAACCCACGGAGCAGGAGGGAGGCGGGAGGAGAGCCAAGCCAGCCCTGCTTTGGGGCCTCCTTGGCCAAGGTTAGTGCACCTGCTCCAGGCTCTCTGCTCACGTCCTGTCCTGTGTTTGGCTAGTGCACTTCCTGCCTAGAGTACTTAGGGTTCTCCTACGTAATCATCCTTCGTCTGTCTCTAAGTACTCCCAGGCATTAGCTCATCTCATGAGGGAGGTGCTAACTATTCCCATTATGAAGACCAAACTACTAAGGCTCCCCTGACCACACCTCTTGTCCTGGTCATGAAATGCCTGTTGGAGCTCAGCGCCAAGTATAGGTCCTCTGACTCCTTGCTTACCCACCTGTACTGGCCTGGTGGCCTGGGCCTGGAGGAGTGATGACTGCAGGTGGCAGCCCCACCTGAAAACCTCGTAACGGCTGGGCATCCTGTAGAGTCCACGCCTTTGCTAGGCAGCCACCCTCTTCTCGCACTGTGATCATGGAGAAAAGTCAGCATCGTGTCGCCCTTCATTCAGTGAGGTGTTAAACTGTGGGATAAATGGCCTTGTCTAACAGTATCTGTCAAAGGCAAAAGCAGGCGAGTCAGACTCCAGTTAGTGCCTCCTGCCAGGTATGCCTTGCATCACTTGGAGCATCCAGATGTGGCAAGCAGAGCTGCCTAAGTGTGCTGGTTTCTGGGATTCCCCGCATTGCTCTGCAGAGGCCACCTCTGCCTGTCTGGAGTTGCACCCAGCCCCGCCCCTCTTCCTGTCCCCACGCCTCGTGGTGCTGGTCACCTGGCACATGCTCCGTCGTGGCCCACTGGCCACCAGCACGTAGAAGACCATACTGAAGCTGCATGGGAAGCAGCTCTTGGATTACAGATGTCATACAGTCACCTCCTGCAGTTGCCATTTACTCCTGTCTGTGGTTCTTCCTCTTTCTTACATTCTTTCCTTTTTCCTGTTCAGATGAAGGAAATCTAGTGTACAGATCAGTACACTAAAACAAGTGTTTTGGGGAAGTCAGAAGTGATTTTTGAGTAAGTCAGTAACTATTTATAATTAGAGATACTTTCCAGAAAATCAGATGATCCCTGATGATCAGTGGACTTTCAGCTGGGGAACCCGTTCTTCCCTCATCTCGGGTCCCTCTGTGAAGCCATGGAGGCAGAAGCGGCAGGCTGGTGCGGGAGCCAACGTGTCGCGCGAGACGAGGTAGCACCCACTTGGAGCCTCCTTGGGCTCCCTAAGTTCCTCTGCTTTACAACTTGAAATGAAGATCTCTGTGTTGGGATGACGTTCTGTCTGTCCCAAGACTTGGTGCTCCTGTTGTCCACTTACCTTGCTGAAAGTCCTGCAGTGTAGTCTGTGGTCCGGTTCTGTGTGGCCCCAGCCACCACATGAAATGTCTCTGGGCTCGTTAAACTGGTGTGTTTGCATTTCCCTGCCAGGAGGCTGTGCTATAAACAATGGGTTTGAGACACCCGCGTGAACCAGGGGATGAAATTTTATTTTAAAATTTGAAATGCTGTGTGAGCATTTAAGGTATGAGTTGGTAATTGTTTCCCAACAGCTCCCATTAGATACGGTTTATTTGCAGCCCGTCCATCCTCTCTTCAGGGACTCAGGAGGTTAACACACTGGAGTATCCTGCATATCATTACATCGTGAAGCCAGCACCAAGGGAAAGTGACCATAACTTTTAAGAGTTCTTAGCGCTAGAGTGAGTTTTGTGCCTCCACCCCTGGGGAAAACAGTTTTAATTTTTCATTGGAAAATAAGAAACCTTCGCACTTTGACTAAGGATTCAAATACTCTGAAACAGAGAAATACCTTTCAAACGAAGAAAAGTCTGGTTCTAAGATTAAGAGCTCTCTTTTAACCCTAATGAATTCAGTAAAACTCAAACTTTTAAAAATCATCTGTCTCATTTGAGATTGGAGATCATCAAATTCTGTCTAAATATTTTGTTTTAACTTCTAAGCTCATTATGGGGCCTTTGTGTTAACTTGTATTAAAATCTGTCAGCTATGACTGGTCTCATAAGCACAGCCAGCGGACCAGAATAAGTTAATTATTTACTTGTGTCACTAATGCTCTTCATCTAATGAGATGCACAGCTGTGTTAGATCTGCAGTTGGATGTGTAGCCCCCATTGTTCCCCGAGTCAGCGGAGGGTAGAAGCCGCGATGATGGAGAGCCCTGGGTTCTTTCTGCTGCTCTGGCTTTCTGTGTCGATTTCATGGGTCTTTTATCATTCACTTTCACACAAAACAAACAACACAGGGCTGTCTGCTATGGGAACCATCTTGGCATATAAAAGGGTTTTCAGCGCCTAAAGTAATTTTAAGTTAGCAAAGATTTAATTTTTGGCTTACAGGTGCCCTGGGTTGAGATACAGCCAGAGCAGTCCCTATAACAGAATGAAAAAATCTGAAAGCTTCTTAAGTGTATTTTTAAAAAACAAAGTGTCAGAAAAGAACAAGTAAAAAAACAACTTCCCCCAGAAAGGAAGCCTGCCCTAAATATTAAATCAGAGTTCAAGGGAAGTTATTAGGGATTCTGATTTCGGCGGGATGAGCATTTCTTTCATTTTAGTGACGCAATAAAGTTGAATTTACTCGATGAAATGTGTCGAATAAGACAGAAGACACAAAATGCAAGTCACCCCTGTGCTTCCCCTCCCCCCGTGTGGCTGTGTCCCCTCCCGTCCCTCGCCCACCTTCCTTCCTGGGCGGAGGGGGCAGTGCACGGTGGACGGTGGACCCAGCCTCCTCCTGCGCAGGCGCCACCACTCCCTGTGAGCAGCCACAGGTGCCGCGGTCTCTCTTGGGCTCTGTTTTCAAAGGCAGAGCTGATCTGCACCTCTTCGCCAGCCTGATACGTCCTCCCAGGCGTCCCCGTCCAGCGCCTTGTAGGAGCTGCCATCTTTAACATTTTGTTCACCGCTGAACTATGTTGTCGGTGCATGTAGATTTACAGTTTGCTCTCTTTCAAAGTGGCTCTTTCCCAGTAGCTCTGAGGTTTTGTCCAATAATTTCAGTGTGGACAAGATGGATTTTTGGAGGGAAGAAAGAAGGGTCACACACTCTGCTTGATTTAAATTCTAACACACTGTAGCTGAATTTGAAATAGAGTGAAGTGAATGATCGCTTCTGTCCCTCGGGTAGGAAAGCATAACGCATGTCCACCGAAATGCCATGACAGTGAGACACACTCTAGAATTCAGCTCCACAAACCTACTCACCATCTGGTTGGCAGCCACTGAAATCAGAACAGTAATGGCCAATGTTAGATAGGCGGGTGGCATTCTTTTCCTTTGGATCGAAGCTGTTCTGTAAGAAGTTACACACGGAAATGTTTTCCATAGTTGGAGGGGATTGGGGTGCATCTGAGTGGTAGAGCTCTTACGTAGCATGCACAAGGCCCGGGCCTTGATCCCCAACAGCACACACACACACACAAGTACTCTGAGAAATTATGTAGAATTGAAACTGAGAAGTGAAAAATTTACCAACAGTTTTTCAGTGGGTGCAGGTAGTTGATAATTTCACATGATAAAGGAATTTTATTTTACTACAGTATAAGAGCATTTTTCCTTAGGTCAGTGCCATTGTACATTAGTTTCACAGTCATAATTATGTAGATTGTGGTTAGCTATCTAAATTCTACCCCTCCATCTCCTCCCAAGAAAAAGAAACCAGAGGATTAGAAACTATTTATCAAGGACACCCCGGATAGCCCAGCACGGGGTTACAGGAGCGACGGGCCACAGCTCACTGGAGGGCGTCCGCAGTGTGCAGAGCGCAGTTCCCCATTTGTTCTGTCTTCATGCTTAGAATTCCATTTCTAATTCTAGTCTCTTTTTCCAAGAATGGTTTGGCGTTTAGTTTTCTTACTTGTCTTTATAAGTTCAATAGGAGATCACTTTTCGAATGTGCTGCAAGCTACAAGGATTAAAATTCTTTGGGCAGTTGAGGCTCAGCCAGGGCAGCCTGGCCAGCCCCTGAGCCAGCAGGTGAAGTGGCAGCGCAGTGCCTCAGCCCCACAGCAGCACCTCTGGTCTCAGTTCTTGGGAAGCGCCTGGACACACACCCGTCAGTCGGCTCTGCCTGCCCTTCCGCAGGGGGTGTGCAGCAGGCCCAGGCCTGGGGCAGTCGCCACTCTTGTTCCTGGGGGCCTGGGAGGCCAGGCAGGCAGTGACAGCACTGCTGTGTCCCGAAGGCCCTACAGCCTGCAGCCGCGTGTTTTTCTGCAAGGAGAGTCATTTTTGAACTGTTGAGTAGGATTGTTGGAAATTGCTTTTGTTCCTCTTGATAGAGACCACAGGGAGGGTTTTAGAGCAGAGGAAATAGAGATAGCAGGAGGGAGATCCCAATTAGGTACTGTATGCTTCCTTTCTGTCAGTTTGCTTTACGTGGCATGAACTCTTCTCTCCTCCAGGTGTTTGTGGCTTGATCGTCCCCCAGGAAGACATGCCATTTTGTGATTCTGGCATCTGTCCGGACATCATAATGAACCCGCACGGCTTCCCATCGAGAATGACGGTCAGTTACCTTGAGGCTTTTCAGAGGTGCTACATTTAAGGAAGAAAGCAAGCACTTAGTTCAGTGGTAGGGACTGAGGCCACGGGACCCTGCAGCTGGGTCAGAAAGAGCCCTCTGCCCCTGTAGGCCAGACAGCGCTGAGCCCCGAGCAGTTCTGGGGCCCTCTCCTCTGCAGAGAACCAGAGGCTCAGCCGCACTCTGGGGTCTCCCGAGTGACAAGCTTGGCCTCTCTTCCGGCGGGTGCCACCTGTTGGTCCCCGCTGCACTCCTCCTAACTGTGTGGCCTTGGACAAGTTGCCCTGCCTCTGCAGTTCAGCTCTCTCATTCGGACACTGAGGAAAGGATAGGCGGTAACTCCAGGGATCACAGACACAGTTGCTCTTGAGTTACCACTGTTGGGCACCTGTCCTGTAGGGAGAAGTCTGCCTCGGGCAGTGCTCACCCAGTCTGTTCGCATGGCGCAGGTGGGCAAGCTCATTGAGCTGCTGGCCGGCAAGGCGGGCGTGCTGGATGGCAGGTTCCACTACGGCACTGCGTTCGGCGGGAGCAAGGTGAAGGATGTGTGTGAGGACCTCGTCCGCCATGGGTACAACTACCTGGGGAAGGACTACGTCACCTCCGGCATCACCGGGTGAGTGTGTCTCGCAGAGCCTCTGTGAGGAGAGGGGCCATTAGGGTGGGCTCTGTGTGTGTCCTGTGAGGGCTGAGCCTGAGGTGCTGGCCTCAAGGAGAAAGCTTTAGTGTCTTAAGAACTCCGATACAAGAAAATCCAGATTTGGAGAACTGATAAACGGAGGAGGAGCACTGTTTGTGTGGGTCCGGCTGCAGCTTAAAAAGTAGAAAGCCGGGCCGGGGATCTAGCTCAGTGGTTCTGCAACCTGCCTTGCAAAAACAAGTCCCGAATTCGATCCCCGGGACCAAAAAAAAAAGGTAGAAAGCCAGTGTGATGGTGCACACTCAAAAACCCAGCACTCGGGAGGCTGAGGCAGGAGGACCATGAGTTTGAGGCCAGGCTGAGCAACGTAAAGACTTAATCCATCAAAATATGCTTTTGGCCTTACTTTTAAGGAACAAACCAGTTGTACATGATACAAGGATTCTCCTTAACTGTCGAGTGTCCTTAGGGTTTGTGTGGTGAATGTGAGATAATTGGTGCTTAGACAGTACTTGTAGCCTAAGGTCTAGCATTTGCCCTTGTTCAGTAAAGCACCTGATAAGTACTGCGATCGAGTATATGACCCCAGAGAAAACACAGGCCCCAGCCTGTAGTGCTGGCCATTTAGATTTCTTACTAGACGTTAAAGTCACTGACAGAAGGCAGCTTCTCGGTGGGGCCTGACCTAAAACCGCCTCCAGCGCTGCCCGGTCCCAGCCTGCCTGCTGTGCAGGGCCCTCGTCACTGTCAGACCCAAAGCCTCGCTGTCCCTGACGCTGTGGCTCCGCACCCTTCTGGCCGCTGTGCCCACGCAGGGCCGCCCCGGGGCAGCACTCGAAGACACTCCGGGTGAGGCCATGCGGAGCACCAGTGAGGCAGGCAGGGCGTCAGCCCGCGGACCGCAGAGGCTTGAGCTCCGGGGGGGCGGGCAGAAAGGGTGTCTGCCACCTTGCCAGTGCCAAGAGCCGGGAGAGGTCCCCGCCCGCAGAGAGGGTGCGGAAGAGGAGGAGCCGCGCTGGCCAGGCAGAGGGGCCGTCGGCCTGTGGGGCCAGAGCCTGCAGTCGTGTGGTCAACAGATTGGGGGACTGGGCTCACGAGGGCTTTGAAGGGTCACACTTAGCGCGTGCCGCATGGAGCTCCGGGACGCGGTGCCCGCTCTCTGCTCTGAGGTTAGAAGCTGCCCGGGCCCCGGGGGAGCTCAGCTGGACTCATGGCCGAGGCCACACAGCTGGACAGAAGTGCCATGGAGACAGATGCTCCCGCTGTGACCGAGGCCCCCGGACTGGCACAGGACAGGACAGACTTGTTCAGGTGCAGCACCCCAGGGCTGGGAGCGCAACCCTCACTGCAGGAAGGACGGATGGTCCATTTCAGACAGTGGCTCGGTGAGATAGCTGGGCTCCCTGTCAGAAGGTGGTTGTCACTTCTGAGCAGATCCTCTCAGTCTCCTCCTGGAAATGCCTCAGCGGTCGGCCGCATAGGGTGCCGAGCCTCAGGCTCTGGTTGGTGGGCTTCCTGGCTCATTTTTCCGGAAGCCACATGCTCGTGGGCAGTGTCAGTCCTGCATGGTCTGTGCTGCCTCCCGGCCCTCAGCCAGGCCCCTGCCTTTGCCACCTTCTCCATGGCGGCGTCTGAGGGGCACTGCCTGGCACATTAGCTCAGAGACCACAGGTCCCACCTTCGCCCGGCCTTCACCCCTGGTTTATCGTGAGCACCGCTGGGAGGAAGACTGCAAGTGGCATTGTCAGTGGATGATGGAACCAGCTGGGTTCCATTAATCCACCAGGAGCGGCTGGCTACAGAGGGCGAAAGCGGCCTGTGCTGGCACTTGCCAGGGCCTCGGGCTGCTTGCCCTTTCTGTACACCAAGAAGAGAGACAGCACGGTGTCTGTGTGGCAGAACCATGCCCTCGCCCTGGTGTCTCCCACCCCTTGGGCTCCCGGCCTGGCCCACCCGAGCCTGGGGCTGGCTGGCGACACCGGGCGTGGTGCAGGTGTGAGTGAGCAGGGCCGGGTACGCAGCTGCAGCGTCTGGAGCCATGGCGTCCTGTGTTCTCCCCTCAGCCTGCTGTGGCCCACGGGTCCTCATCTAGGGGTTTGTGGGGCCGGGGATTTAGCCCAGTGGTTTCACCGCCTGCTGCGCAAGGACCCGAGTTCAATCCCTGGTACCAAAAGAAAAGGACTAGGGAGAATTTAAAGGAAGGGATTTGTTTTTCTTTTATTTTTCTGGTCTCTGTGTGTTCTTTTTTCAAACTCTCACTGCAGGTATCCAGAGAGTCGCTGTCACAAAGGTTTGCTGAGCACCAGTGGTGTCCCTGACAGGGTCAGAGGTGCTAGAGTCATGGTGACAGAGGAGACACGGGGCTGACAGTTGTGCAGTTTGCTCCTTGTGGGAAAGACGGGCAACACCAGAGAAATAGCACACAGTACTCCAGTAGCAGTCAGCGCTGAGGAGGGCAGGGGGCTGCTTTGGGAAAGGCCGGCAGGGAGGCTCTCTGTGGAACTGCGCTGTTAACAGGGCCAAGTTCACCCTGGTGAGAATGTCCCAGATGAGGCCCTGGGCCTGCTGCATCCGAGGGTTATGAGGCCAGTGTTTCTGGAGGAGAGGGGCCGTGAGGGCCATGAGCAGTAAATATGAGGTGGGCAGGAACAATTGTGTTTGGTGCTCTGGCCGTGTTACAGGGTTCTGGCAACATGCGTTGCGTGTTGTGGAGTTCGGCGTGGAGTATCCTTGTGCAGAGACATTAGAGGGACTCCCGCGTGGTATATGGAGGCTTGACTCTTGAGGGACAAGTGTGGGAGCAGGAAGACCAGCCAGGGGGTGATCTGCGTGCACCAGGAGGGAGAGGGTGGTGACAGGAAGGTGGGGCTGCCCTGGACTGCCACCCTGTTTCACTTGTGAAACCGCCTGTCTTTTCTCTGGCTGTGTCAACTGAAAATCCCTCATACCGAGCCAGGGACCCTTTGTGAGCCAGGACGTGTTGTGAGGGTCCTCGGAAGGCCAGCTCGGTCTCCTAACCCCAGCTTCAACCTCTCTTCCAGGGAGCCCTTGGAAGCGTACATCTACTTTGGGCCCGTGTACTACCAGAAGCTGAAGCACATGGTGCTGGACAAGATGCATGCCCGGGCCCGAGGGCCGCGCGCCGTCCTCACCAGGTAAGAGGAGCGGCCACAAAGGAGTCCAAGTCAGCTCCGCCTTGCCTGATCGACACCTTAGGCAGATTCGGTGAGGATTCTGTGTGCCGAAACGTCAAAAGGCAGGTCTTAGCCATTAAGAAAAGTCATGCACTTATAACCAACGTGCAGAGAAATGTCAGGCAGTTAAATGCATTTCACAGGCCAAGAGCAAACCTGCTGTCAGCCTCACTGCCGGGCTCCAGCACAGCCACTTGTGTGTCCCTGTTGGTGACCGTGGCCCTTCTCGGAAAGGCGCAGCGCGCCCCCAACACACGGTCATGTGGCAGCTGGATCACTGTTGTTGGAGCCCAAGGCCCTGCCCTTGCGTGCCTCTTCGTGCCTCTTCCAGTCCCCTGCAGGAGTGAGCCATGGTGTGTGAGTGCAGCGTGGTGTGTGTTCCGGTGGGAAAGGGAACTGCAGCTGCAGTCAGCCCTCTTGACCCACACAAACACGCGTATCGGCCAGCCTCAGAGCAGAAGTGTGGGGCAGAGACTGAACCTGCTCTGAACGTGCAGTGTTTTGTCACGTTCCCTCAACACTACAGTGCGGCGGCTACTCTCGTGTCTCCGATGTGATGATTCAGTCGGTCACGGGGCAGCCGTCGATCTGGAAAATCCTTGTCACCTCGGGGCCGTGGGGCTGTCCTGAGATTGTCATGGTGTGGCTCGCCTGTCGGTGGTGAGACTGGCATGCCCACCCCTTATGCTGCCCGTGCTGGGAGAACCTGCCCAGAGCAGCGGTGTGCAGCAGACGGTACTTGACAGTCATGCTAAGCCACTGTCATGGGCTCGGGGTCTGCCGTGCTGTCCTTCATCATGAGTCTGCAGTGTGCTCCTGCTTACTGGTACATTTCCTGTAAACTTCGTGTGCTGGTAACAGCAGCCTCAGGCATCTTAGTTACTCCTGTGCCACATTTAGTTTTGTGTTCCGTTCATCCTGGTCCTGGGAACAGTGTGGGCTGTATATCTCTCTCTCTCTCACACACATACACACACATTGTGCACACACACAGGATCATCTAGCCAGGGTGTGTGCTGCCCATCCCACACAGGCCTTGGTCAGTACACTCAGTGTTTGCCAAACAACCACACACTTACGGGTGTGCTTTTCCGACCCTTTTTCGAGCAGCACAAGAGTGCATCTGGCGGATGGACTCCACACCATTGTATAGAGGAGCCTGAGCACCCACAGGCTGTCGTCCTGGGCATCCTGGACCCCCTGTGCTGTAGTGCTGTAGTGCCGAGGCTGACCAATGTTTCACCGGCCCTCAGTGCTGCCCTTTGCAGCAGGGCATTGTCCCCCTGGGAACACTGGGCAGGGACTGTTTCCGGTCGTCACAGCATCGCTGCACGGAGGTCAGGCAGGAACAGGCACGCCCTCCCAGCCAGGTGCTCCCAGCTCCGGGTGTCCCAGGGCCGGGTGGACGGAACGTGGCCTTGTCTCCATTCTCAGCACTTGCCAGGGCCTGGACAGATGAGCCCCTCTCAGCTTTAGGGCTGCTGTTGTAGGTGCAGGTGACTAGGCCTGGCAGGGAGAGAGCAGGCCTTGTGCCACTCCACTCTGGGAGATGCTCAGCAAGTGCCCGGGCCCTGCCCAGCCTGCCCTGAGCATGGCTGGGATGGTATCAGGGAGGGACCAGGCAGCTGGGGGTTTTTATGCCCAGGAGAGGTGCTGACAATGCAATGCCTGACCATCACCCGCGTGAAGGCACAGTCTCTTGGAATAGTAGACATACAGGTGCTTAAGGTCCCGGAGAGAAGACCTTGAGGATCTCAGGCAGAGGTCCCCTCAGCAGTGGGACCCTGCACAGGCTAGGTGTGCTCCTTCCCTAAATTCTGTCCCCTCCTCATCTTCCATGTCAGTCACAATATCCAAAAGCCACTTCAGAGTAGCCTCAGTGTCAGAGCAGTTGTTGCCCCATTATGCTTTGTTGCACTCTCCTGTCTCCCATGGAAAGCCTGTCTTCAGGGCATTCGTCAGGTGTCATCCTTCCCAAGTTTTGATTCCTCCCTTCCGCCTGGTGACCCCGTCACCCCAGGTGACAGATGCATGCTCAGGGGTGAAGTTTCCACTCTCACCTGTTCATTCAGGCCTGCCTGTGAGTTGTTCAGCATAGATGTCCTTTCAGCAAGTAATCCACGGCTTCCTTGATTTCCCAGTGTGACTTCCAACCAAGATCTGCCCAGCCATCTGCTGGTGACGGTGCTGCTGGCACTGGTGTTTCGTGGACCGTACATCATTCTGTGACGTAATAAATATTCTAAGACTATGCTGTTTTGATTTCCTGACAACTGCCAGCTTTCCCCATGGAAGGCTTCGGCACAGGCATTCCACATGTTTCCAGATGAGCTGAGAGGCCGAGCTGCCAGCCATGTAGGTCAGATCCAGAGCCCAAGCTCTGCGTCTGCGTGCGGTGAGTGCTCTGTTGGCTTACGAGTTAACACATTTACGTGACACCTTGTTCCAAAGGCAGCCCACTGAAGGACGATCCCGGGATGGCGGCTTACGTCTTGGAGAGATGGAGCGGGACTGTCTGATTGGCTACGGAGCCAGCATGCTGCTGCTGGAGAGGCTGATGATCTCCAGCGACGCCTTCGAGGTGGATGTCTGCGGCCAGTGTGGGCTGCTGGGTTACTCCGGCTGGTGAGTGGCTCTCTGCCTCTGGGCCCGCCCGCGCCACGTCAGTCCCAGCTCAGAATCCCCGGGGCCGGAACCACAGGAGCCTCCCGCCTTTCCTGGGTCACTGGCGTGCCTCCCTGCTGCCTGCCTTGCAGTCGGGGCTCTGTGTGTACGTGCTCTTCGGTCTGCGTACCGAGCTGCCTTCATGCCAGCTGAGGTGGAGCTCCCGGGGAGTCCAGGCTCTGTCTCCTTGTTTATTTAATATTACCTCAGGTGCATTTCGTAAACACTGCTCCCCATGACACTCCCAGCAGATGCGTCCTCCGTGTTAGAATCACAGCCTGCTAAGGAAGCTCTTGAGAGAAACTGTCACACGCCCTTATTTGTACCTTCAGCCCCAGAATCAGCTGTGTCGCCCAAGTCTTAGAGTGAGTGATGGGGGTGACGGATGGCAGCTGCCACAGCCTGGACGGACAGGGCCGTCTTTGTCCATCATTCATGCAGCACCATCAGGACTGGGTCCCACCGCACAGTAGCGAGCGAGGCTGACGCAGGGAGAGAGCTCGCCTTCTGGTCTGTTCCGATTGCATCCGTTCTGATGGCCACTCCATCCTGGGACCTGTGGGCACTTCCTAAAGACTCATTTCTGAGTGGCCAGGAAGTAAGCCACACGGCCTATGCAGCTTAGGATTGCTTGTAGCGTTGGCCTGGAGGACGGGTGCTCCCTGCTATGCTTGTGTTGGTGTAGTTGTAGCACCTTTCCCGTTAGGGATGGTTCTCTGCCACCAAAGAGCAAAGGCTCTTCTTAGGGTCAGCTGTGACTTCAAGCCCTAAAATCCTCCTGCAGGCAGGACAGCCCACCGGTCCCACTTTCCACTCCCTCTTTGTGAGAGGGAAGACCTAACAAGGCCAGGACAGCCCCACCTGCATGGGCATCTTCCCGGAGCCTCTGCCTACAGGGCTGTGGGCCCAGGTGCACGTTCAGGCGGGGTTGAGCGCCAGGGCCCCTTCTCCCGCACACGCTGCAGACAGAGCCCCGGCCTCTTGCCGTCTAAGCTGCCAGCGTCTTGAGTGAATAAAGCAAGTGGAGAAGCAGAACACAGTGTACGCCTTGCTAGCTAAAGGCCCAGAGCTTCCGTGAATTACCCTGTGATTCTGGTGTGGAGGAGTCGATGAGCCCTGCTGCGGAGGCCTGGTTTCGGTTTAGGAGCTACAGAAGAGGTGGCCACTTGCAGTTCTTTTCATGAGGGTGCAGAGATGGGTGACATTCTTGTGAGAATAAGCCTCGCTCTTTCTATAGCAGTGAGATGGGGGTTTGTTTCAGTCCAGAGATGTCTATTCGGCTTTTGAAATGCATATTGGGCTTGCTTTTCATAGTCTGGGCTGTGTAACTAGAAAAGAAAGAAAGAAAAGAAATAGCATAATAGGAAGATGCCAGGGACCTAGTTGCACTATGCTTAAATCTTCAAATTTGGCACAAGGGTTTTTAAGTAACTCGCTTTGAAAGGGTGGTACAGAAGAGCCATACCATTAAAAATGGGGGCTGTGCAACTTCAGAAATAGTTCGGTTTTCTTTTCTGACCCTTGGAACCCCCTCTCCGCTGGTGCACTGCTGGCCACAGGCGACCTTACGAGGTGGTTGGCTCCCCACATTTCCGTGTCTTTCCTGCTTCTCTGGTCTCACATGTGGATCGTGCAAGCCAGTGCTGGATGGGAAGCTTGTGTTGAGTGCTTTGTGTGTGAAATCTTTTGAAGGGGCCTAGATCCGGTAGGGTGTGAGGGTCGTTACTGTAATTAGTCAGAACTTAGCGTATGCTGGGTTTGCTTGCAAGTGGCCTGCTTATCCCCCATTGCCAGCAGAAAGCATCCGAGTCCATTCCAGTGGGCTGGTGGCTGCCTGCTGAGGGTGTAGTGATGCTCCCGCCTGCTCCAATGGGCACTTCGTGAGAGGGCAGGAGGGGCGGCGGGCACCGAGTGGGCTGCAGGAAGTCACCCTTTAATGAGCTGCACAATGGAGGCCCAGTAATTAGAGCAGTGCAGAACCTTGGGACAGCTCTGCCAGCGATGTGCGCATTAGCCAGCCCGCACTGCAGAGGTTTACACTGGACGGTTGCTCCTCAGAGACAGGGCAGCAAAAGTCACAAAAGAGAACCCCTATTAAGATAATTAGCTCACAGGGACATAGCACTGGACAGCCACCGCTTCTGTAAAGCCAGCCGCCTCCTTAGGCTGCTTCTGTGCTAAACACCCGCCGATTCTACTGCTGCTTAGGTCCAGTTTCTACCTGTGGGAGTTTTTCAGACCCGCTGTGGGGTAATCTACACATATGAACGATACATGTGTGTATCTGTGTAGACGTGCAGAGGTAGCACTGGGGCCTTTTGAGCTCTGAGGACCGGGAGGTGGTTAATGATAGAGAAGATGGACGTGCTTCCCAGAGCAGGATCCGCACGTGTGGCCTTCTGAAGAGTTAGCGTAGAGTGGGGTCCCAGTGTCAGGTGCTGACAGAGTCTCAGGTAGCTCGCCAGTGCAGCCCCTGTCCCCAGAACAGTCAGAGCGTGAGGTGTCTCCCAAGTGAGCCAGGGCCACCAGGCACATGGAGACGTCAGTTGTGTCGTCTGCACGCTTACATCGTTCCTGTCCGTGGGTCTGTCCTGTTCTGTCCCTCCCCAGGATGTCCTGTCTCCGAGGGTCACTCAGATGCATGCACACAGGCCCAGCCACAGTGCTTGCTTTTCTTCCCTAAGATAAAACTTTATTTTGCTGGTTGTAAAAAGTAATCCTTGCTCATTGTAAGATATTCAGAACTTACAGAAAATATAAGGCAGCGGTCATATTAATTTCCATTACCCAGGATGACCACTGTTAACATTTTAGTGAGTTCCTTGGCACATCTATGGTTGCCTGTACTTCTTTAATTTTCATCTTTTTAAAAAAAAATCGTGAGCTCTAATAATAGCACTAAAGCATTAAAGTCTTTTCAAGTGTTCTGGGACCAGCCTGTTGAGCACTGCTTTCTCGTTGCATGTTGTGTCCCAGACACACGCGCGTAGGTGTGAGTCTACACTGGCATGTTTCGTGGCTGTGCAGTGTGCATTTGTGTACTTGTCCTGTCCCCGCAGCCAGTTGCCAGGAGCATTCGAGGAGTCGCCTGCTTTATGCTCTCATAAATAGTGTGGCCATGAACAGTCTTGTGAGGTCCTGTTTTTGGTCTGAACCCCAAAATGGATAATTTGCTTTCTTCCCTGGAACCTTCTTGGTTGCAGTCGTTAAGACCTGAGCACTGTTCCCTGGCCCTTGCTGAAGGAAGAGCGAAGATAATCTGAGCGGAGTAGCAAATGCACCGGTCAGGAGCCTGCTGTTGGGATTGTGCAGGGACACGCGCACACACGCACACATTCCTTGGTTTTGTTTTACCAGAGAGACAGCACATTGACAGGAATAACTGTACCTGCAAGCCCCAGGGCAGATGCCCCTTTCCTCCACACAAGTCTTGCTTTTGCGTCAGAGTGACAGAAAGGGGAGGATAATAGTGAGCATCCTGTATAGAGTAACACACTAGCGTGGTGGGTGCTTACCAAGTAAGGGACGTTGACTGCATTGGTTGAGAACTTGGCAGTGTAGATCTGACCCTCAATTTCCGGTGGTTCAGATTTCTGGGGCTCTTTCAAAGCAGTTTACAGGCAGATGTTTTGCATTTTAAAGAGAAAGGTCTAGACAGACAGTAGCTGATCCGAGTCGGGTGCTGTGAAGACTGCAGGCAGGAACGATGGCTGTGCTTTTCATTTCGCCTCCTTGGCTGTTTCTGTCTCCCGGGCACGGGAGTTCATATTTGGTGATAGGACTGAGCACTTGGGAATGGAGAAATAACGGGTCCTGCGGAGGCTTCTGTAGATCAGATGCCCGCGCCTTATGTGCAGGCCTCTGTCTGCTGCCACCCTCACTCTGACACTGCCACCTTGAGTTTCAGGTGCCACTACTGCAAGTCCTCATGCCATGTGTCCTCTCTGCGCATCCCCTACGCCTGCAAGCTGCTCTTCCAGGAGCTGCAGTCCATGAACATCATCCCCCGGCTGAAACTGTCCAAGTACAATGAATGAGGCTGCCGAAGAGCAGGGGACCAGGCTGATCTCTGCCCCTGGGGATAGCTCCTCTGCTGCATTTCTCTCAAAACCAGAAGGAGCTGAGCTGATGGAGAAGTTTCCTGTGTTTGAGACAGCTGACCAGGCAGGAGCCCTGAGCCTCAGGGAGAAAGCCATCCACGTCCCACGGGGCACGCGGTCCCCAGGAAGTCTTCAGCTCGCCTGCCCCACCGTTCTCTGACTCTCGGAGGATGAGTGGGTCACGTGACTTGTCAGCCGCCACCATGCTGAGCCGGATGTGGAGGGAGGGGACAGGCGAGGGGCTGTCTTGGACCCGCCCAGACTTTGTGCTGCTAATCTTGGTGGGATGGAGTCCTCTCTCCCACCCTTGCTAAGCAAGGCTGTCTTTTTGTGGGCGCGGCCCTACTGTCCGGAACCTCCCTGATCGGACCATGAAATGATGTTTATTAAATGCCTGAACAGGACTTCATCATTTTGGGTACTTCCTCATTTCTGCTCTCCCGTTCCTGTCAGGATATATTTGCGTTTTTAATCTAGCAGCCTTCCTTACACGTTTCTGATTTGTTCTTAACTGTTCTGCCCTGAAACCAGGTAAATATTTGTACTGATTATTTATAACAGCTGGAGAAGTTTGAGTCATGCTCTGGAGTCTCATTCCCAATCCAGTGTGTCGCCTTGAAAAGGTTGTTAGCAGGTGTTAGACACCAACAAGAATCGGACTTCAGTGTCAGAAGAGGCAGAGGAATGGGGTCAACCGAGTTAAACACGCTGCAGTGCATGTTCAGAGCCGTTAGTGACTCAGGGTGGCGCGTCCAGAGCGCTCCAAGGGCAGCCTCGGGAGCCCCAGCAGAAGGCGTCCTGGGCCAGCAGCAGGAAGGGTGCTCCCCGGGGCAGCAGAGAGGTCGAGTGCCCCACCCTGGGCACCCGGCCCTCCTTGCTCCCGCCCAGCATTGGCACAGAAAGATTCATTACAGTCCTGCTGTGTCGAGGGCCGTTGAAGTTCTCTAAACTGTGACTCGCACTCTGTGGCAGCTGTGCCTGCCGACCCAGCAGAAGGTGCTGTGCCTGGCCACGTGTGGCACATTGTAGCACATCAGGTTGCAGGCCTCAGGGTCCCTGGGAAGGGGGCTGGCAGTGTGCTGGTACTGGTGCTGGTGGGGGCCTCATTAGTCATTCGGTGTTGGACACCGGACCAAGGGTCAGAACAGCAGGACGTGGCCTCTGCCCCAAGCTGCACAGTCTGGCAGAGGCGGCAGGGTGTGCCAGCCAGTCACAGCGCTGGGCCCTGACCAGCAAGACAGCTGCCCCTGTCTGTGCGCGGGAGGGAGCCTGGGAAACCCGTGCTGCACAGGTGAGTTTGGGAAGAATCTGAGGCACTGGGCCGCCGAGTGGCTCCCCAGCACCATGCCACTGATGGGGAATGGCAGGGCTCCCGGACCCCCATCCTCACTTAGGGCTTTGTTCTGGTTTCTTCGTATTTTTCAGTCACCAAAAGTGAAACTTCTTTTAAATTCAAATGTAACTGGGTGGTCATATTTCTTATAAATAGACCTTCTTTAAAAAACCATGCAAGGTCATTCTGACCATTTTAAGAGGAGTCCACCTAACCTAAGAAATTCTGCCTAACCTAGAAAATTTCAAGATACCAAGTTCACAAGACCTAGAAAGTCTGGGGTGTGGATCGTGACCTCCTCAGGGGAAACACTTGGGTCAGGTTGACAAAACCTGACAGGTACAGTACCACAAATTTCAAAAACCGGCAGGTACTACATTTGAATAGCTGTCTCTAAAAAATACTTCAATTAAAACAGAATTGGCAAGTTAGTCCTATTATAGTTTTTTTGTTTTTTGGGTACCGGGGATAGAATTCGGGTCCTTGCACTTTGCGAGGCAGGTGGTGGAACCACTGAGCTAAATCCCTGGCCCAGTCCTATTATAATTTTAAAAGTTATTTATGGTTTCTTCTTTTTAAAAACTACCAGTTCAATTTCCATTTCCAGTAATAATGCAGTAGCTCTTTACAGGTCACCTACAAAGCATGTTTCCCTCGGGCCTTGCTGAGTTAGAGACGACACAGGAACGAGGCTGAAAGGCCCCTAGAAACCCACATGCCAAACCAGGCACAGTGGTGCAGCACTGGGGAAGACCGAGCCAGAAGGATCACAAGTTTGAGCTCACCTGGACAACTCACCTCACCCCTGTCTCAAAAATTTAAAAAATAATGGGTGGGATATAGCTCAGTATGAAGGCCCTGGGTTCAATCAGTCAGCCCAATCCAAAGCCACTAAGAGACTGTGACTCCTGCCTGAGCTCGGGCAGAACGAAAGGGCCCAGGAGACAAAACCAGGCTCCAAGTCTTCTCCAGCGAGGCCAGCATAGCCCTCCTTCCTTCGTCAGCTCAGCTCTCGCAGCAAATCCCACAGATGAAGTGGCTTGGACGACACCAGAGGCTTAGTCCCCATCAACAGTGTCAGCAGCGTTGGCGTCTCATGAGGGCTCTTCCTAGCTGCTGTCAGCCACCTCCCTGGAGCCCTCACTTAGGGAGAGCATGCCTGGATGGCTCTGCTTGCAAGGCCACCAGTCACACTCTGAGGACAGCACCAGCCTTAACGACTTCCTTAAGGGCCTGATTCTTGGACAGGTCACTCCAGTTAGGGCTTCAGCACAGGACTTTTGAGAAGACACAGTTCTGTCCATCATCCCCTCAAGGCCTGTGCAGTCCTAGCAGCATGGTCTGGACTCCTGTTGAAATCTCCAATGCTAGATTTTTTTTGATTAAGGCTAGCTGGAGTCCTATGTGCCTCACTTATCTGTATGTCAAGTTCTTTTCCCCTCCTTGGGAAGTTTTCTGCCATCACTTCTATGAACAGTTTTTTATGTCATCTGCACTCTCTCCTGTTTCTTCGTTGACTCCAGTCAGTCTTATGTTATTCTTCTTTGCATCATCTAGCAGCTGCTGGATTGATTTCTCATGTTCCCTTACAATTTTAAAGCAGTTTTTCTTTTCCTCCTCACTAATTGCAATCTTATCTTCTGTGTGTGAAATTCTGTCCTCACATTGGTTCATTCTGCTGCGCAGACTCTTGATGGAGTTTTCAATCTCTTGGAAATCTGTTTGTATCTGTTTTATGGATTCCATTTGTTTCTTTCTTCTTTTTTTTTTTTTTTTTTGGTACCAGGGATTGAACTCTGGTGCTTGTGCTTGTGCAGCAGGCAGTGAAACCACTGTGCTAAATCCCAGGCCCAATTTTCTTTTTTTTTCTTTGGTACTGGGGATCGAACTCAGGTCCTTGTGCTTGCGAGGCAGGCGGTGGAACCACTGAGCTAAATCCCCAGCCCTTCTATTTGTTTCCTATGATGGGATTCCATCATGTTCCTCAGATCCTCTATTTTTTTATCTGTGTCCTCTCTAGATTTATTAATCATGTCTTGCACCATGAGCAAAATCTTTGCTGTTATCTGAGTAATTATTTCTGATTTCATTTTTCCGAGATCCTCTTTTGTTGCCAGTTCAGAGAGTCCAGGTGGTTGAGTATCAGATTGTTTCATCTCGTTTCCGGTTGGGGTTGCTGTAGGTGATCTGGAAGTCTGTTTTTGAGGCTTGTTTATGTGTCTTATTTCCACGGGGGCGGCGGCGGGGGGGCTTCTGCCACCCGCAAGGCTCACCTTCTCTACCCTAGGAGCTTGGGATGGCATCAGGGAAGCTTCCTTCCAGGTTCTGGGACCAGCTCAGCTTCTCTGCCCTAGGAGCTTGGGATGGAGGTCGGGGAGCTTCCTTGAAACCTCCTATGCTAAACGCACCTGCAGTTCCATCTGTCCCAGCAGAGATGTGTTTGTGTTATTAGCCAGTGTGTGTCAAGACGATCCCTCAGCGACATGTCACAGCCCTGTTGATGGTGTAAATCTGAAGTGTGCCCTGAGGACACCAGGACTGGGGCTTGATCCTCAGGCTGCACTGTTCAGCAGTAGGGCCCAGACTGGATTGTGAAGCGTTACCCTCACCAGTGGATTAACCCACGCAGGAGCTCAGAGCTAAATGGGCTGCTGGGAGGTGGGGCCCACCTGGAGGAAGTATTGTGGTCACTGGTGGCGTGGCTTATGAGGCTGTAACTTGGCCTGGCCCCTTCCTCTCTGGCTCTTCCCTTTTTCTCTGCCTCCTGGCTGCCATGAGGTGAGCAGCTTTCCCCCACCTTGCCTGTTGCCAGGATTTTCTGTTTCAGAGCAGCTGACTGTTGACTAAAGCCTCAAACCATGAGTCAAAATAACTTTTTCTAAGTAATGTTTGTCAGGTATTTTGTCCAGGAAAGGTGATTAATACAAACTCCTAGTTGTAAATAACCCCTGCCTATTAGCAGAATAAACTGCTGTGTCAACTGAAACCCTTTACGGTAGTGAGAAATGAATTGCCACTACATACACATCATAGGCAATCTCACGAATGTAATACCAAACAAAAAAGAAGGGAGGCTCAGAAGAATACATACTGCATCGGTCCCTTTCAAGCTCAAAACTGATCTGTGATACAAGGAGGCTTGCTCTCAGTTTTCTGTGTAGGAGGGGTGGCTGGGGACAGGACTCTAGGGTGCTGCTAATATTTTTTTGACCTGAATGTTGATTCTCGGAGTGTGTTCACGGTACAACCATTCATTGAGCTGCACACATGTAGGGTTTTCCACTTGTCTGAATGCATGCTAGGTGTCAGCACGTGTTAACATACCAACCGGGTGATGAGGTGGCGCAGAATAGGGCTCTAAACCTATGCCGCGTTCTCTTCACTTCATAGAGATGTTGCCCCATCTCTGGAATAGAAGACCCGTGGTAGCAGTGCCTAGAGCTCTTGGTAAGGTGGAGGGAGCCGATGCGTCCAGAGGGCTTGGCGCACAGTAGGTGCTGACAAATGTCACCCATTCCAAGCATCCTAACCATCACCGTTCTGAACCCTTGGCAGCAGCCCTGCGGGGGGAGAAGGCTGGATCGGGCCAGAGTCAGGGCAGGCAACCCGGAGTCCTGTGGGAGAGGGAGTCGGTGGAAGCCACCCGCTTGCTGTGGCAGGAGGGGGAATCGGAGGGCGCCTCCTGGAACAACCGTTTACACTGACTTCAAAGCGAGGCCTGTCGTCAGCACAGCAGCCCAGCGTGTTTCACGGAGCCCCTGGCATCAGGTCCCAAAGTGCTTCCATGTGGGGCGAGGGCGGAAAGGGTTTAAGAAGAAAAGAGCCCTTGATTGGGTGCTGCAGAACGGGATAGTTTTCAGCTGCTTTATTTGCAGTAATGAGCCTCCTGAGCGAGCACGCAGCGCCGGCCGCCGGGCCGTCCCTTCCCAGCCCCTGCAGGAGAGAGAAGAGTTTCAGAGACCTGTGAATAATTCCGCTGTGAAACGGATGGTCAGAAAAGCGACTGTAAAAATAGCACCTCTTTACCATCCATATTTACTCCATATGTGTCTTGGAGTAAATGTCGCAGGTTTCCTTTCTTGACTGAAAGCTGGACTTTTATGCCAGCCCACGGGGCCAAGCGTGGGGCAGTTAAGTCACACTGTGAAGAGGGAGCTCTGAGGATGTGTGGGGTGCCACCCTAGCTAAGTGGGTACTGTCTGCTGCCCATGCCAGGCTGCCGGTTTGAGTTCAGACTCGGGCTCCAGGAGCAACTAAGAGATTTATGTGGGCAAATCAAATTTGGGATCAGGGCGTCAGCAGAAAATTCCAGAATGACCTGAAATTCATGAGTCTAGCAGCTCTCACACAGTCAGAGGGGTTTGCGCACTTCTCAAGTCCAGCTAATAGCTGTCGTCCCATGCATCATAAATTTTGTCGGCTCTACTCCCAGCCATCCCCAGTGCTGGAGGCAGGGAGGGGTGTGAGTGGATTCAAACAGACGACGGGCCCCAGATCCCTTGTATTGGATGCTGGGGTGAAGTTTGCCTCCTCCTCTAGTGTAACTTGAGTGGCGGCTTGGTGAGTTTGCCTCCGAACACTCTCTCCTGTTGAGCACTGTATCTGAAGAACCTGGGAAAACTCACGATGCCCTCACGGTCTCTGAGATGTGGGGTCACCTGACTGAGCTGAGATGGTTCTCAAAGTGTGGCCCCTGGAGCGACAGCCTCAGTATTCCTTGAGCATTTCTGGGCCCTCCCCAAACCTGTGGAGATGGAGCCCTGCAGGCGGTTCCAGAGTTATCAGCCTCGGGAAGAGCTTTGGATCCACGATCTCCCAGCCTTTGGATCTTCAGGGGTGCCAAAGTGCCCCCTGTGGGAACTGGCCGACTGCTTTGCTTCCTCTTTGCTAGACACAGCTGCCCCTGCAGCAGCACATCGGACTGGGCCGCCTCCCACCCTGGAGCAAGTCCTGGGACCCCTGTCCGGGCCGGAGACCCTGTGCAGGGTTCTGGCCCAGGAGCAAGTCACCCAGAGTCACCCGGAGGCTCTTCTCCCGCAATCTCGAGTGTGGCCGCTCCCTGGAGCTAACCACTTGGTGTCTGATGCTGGGCCCTGAGCTTCCTCTTGCTCCTACAGCCCCCTTTCCACCCCACCTGCAGGCCCTGCCTGGTGGCCCCAGCTCAGGCCCCAGCCTGCTGCCCAGGTCCTCAAGGCGCTGTGCGGCACCTCCTCCCTCCGTGTAGCAGCTGTCAGCTGTAGTTTGGGTGCAGCACGGCCCCCCAGGGCTGTGGGGCATTGGTGTGGGGTTTCTCAACCCTGCCACAAGTCAGGGAGCCCTGACGTGGGCGAAGCGCTGGCCCCCGTGCTCTATGTGGCTGTCAGGCTCGAGCTCCTCCTGTGTCCAAGGGCAGCCCTCCCTCACTGTCACTTCACCTCAGGGGGCGCACTGAGGAGACTCGCCAGCCCCTAGCATGGTGCTGAGTGAACGAGGCCAGTGCAGCACTCAGAAGAGTGCCTGCTGCATGCTAAACAACGAGGCTTAGCTTTGCTTCCCGAGTGTGTAGGCATCACACTGGACCAAGTTCCATCTGAGCTCCCGCTGACGTTGTGGGCTGGGGCTTCCTTTGCTAGGGCATGCTGTGTGCGACAGAGACACAACTGCCCTCCGTTCAGAACCATGGGACCAGATGGCATGTAGGAAAGTGATCTATGTTATATGAAGCAGTTCAGAGGAGTCCCTAGATTCTGCTTGTGCAGATTTGTCCTCGAGAATCTTCGGGATAACCAAGTGACCGCAGTACCTCTCGAGTACACAGTTACAGTGGCCTCAGAAACGTCAGCTGCCTGTTGGTCCTTGTGTTAGATGAGCTTTCCTGGTACCATGCACTTTTCTTTGTCTGGTGATTACTAATCTTACTCTACGTCTGTAGTGTTACTTGCATTTCATTCACATTTGCGCTCAACCTGCTTCTCCTCTAGATCCAGCCTATTTTTTTATTTTCCTCAAAGACAGGCAGGTTTTCATCATTTACCAAATCAACCTGAGCTTCACACCTGCCTGCCTGCCTGCCTGCCACATGGGGGATGGTTTGCCCCAAAGGAAGCCCTGCCTTCCCCTCTAGTGGCCCTGGGGGAGCCCTCTCCCAGGCCAGGCCAGCTGCAGTTCTGAAAGCTCGGCATCTGCAGCTGTTGCTGGAGGTTGCAGATCTCCCTCCTCCGGACTCTGCATCTCACAGGTCCCACGTAGGTCTTCAGTCTGTCAGGATGTGAAGATGTGAACACGGGTGCGGACGAGAAGCCAGGAATGGGAGGCTGTGTGCTCCGCCTGCTGGGAAAGTTCTCGTTACCTCAGTCAGATGCTGCCAACAGCTAGGAGGAATTTTCTGTAGAGATGAGACAGGCATATTCTGATGGAGCAGATGTCACAGGACCTTTTGTTTTAAATACTGTCAGTTCGCATATGAGTGCTTCCATCCCACGTCTGAGTCCCCTGATGCGCTGACTGCTCCTGCCAGTCCCTGTGCTGAGCTTGAGTTTCCCTCAGACCTGGCGCACCGTCTTGGGCCAGCCGTAGCTGTGGACTGGGAGGCAGGAGCTCAGCAAGCAGACGCTAGTGCCACCACCTCCCAGCTCCGATGACCCTGGCAAGTTATTTCGCCTCAGTTTCCTCATCTGTAAAAATAGCAGTAGCACTTCCTTATAGGGCAAAGTGAATTCATTGTATGACCACATAGTGCTGAATAAGTATCAACCACCATGATTAACTGGAAGTGGCTTCTTAAAAAAAAATCTGTTTGCCAACCTCCTATAGTAATGTTTCCTCTCTTTAACTTGTCGGAACCAGCTTTGTTACTATTTTTATTTTTATTTTAGCTAAATGGGGCAGTGTGCATGCTGAGGTGGCTCGGGTGTGATCGTTAGAGTGATCCGCTTGCATTTTTGTTCAGAAACTCTCAAGTGTGTGCCTTTGGTGACAGTGGGGACTGGGTCACTGGTGTTTGCTCCCACACTCGGGAGGAAACCACTTCACGTACTTGCCTGATACTGGGCTGTGAGTTCGCACTTCTTGGGGTAAGAAAGCCTAGACGTGTGTGCAGGTCACTGCTCTGCGCATCTGCACCCTGCTGCCTCGAGCCTCCCGATCTTGATCTGCAAATACATGTATTCAGTGGTGTGTCTTGGGCTCAGCATTAGTGTTCTCCTCACAAGAATCCGATGACCTGCGTAAGAAAGAATTTGTGTATGCAGGAATCTTTGGCTCACTCGCAAAGGAAAAAGTCTCCCCTGGAAAAGCGCAGGCCTTACACATTTCGCAGACCCCCGAGCCCAGAGCCAGTCAGCAGCAATTAGGCAAGCACCGGAGATCAGAGGCGGAGCACACAGGAAACAGGCGGCGCGAAGATCAGCCCGCCACTTCTACCTCTGAGTTATGGGCGGCCGGGCTGCCTCCCCCTGTGTCCAATCTGTGCTGAGCTTTTCCTGCTGTGGACGCCCCCGGGACCTTCACGCGCCCCGTTCTCCTGCCGCTGCCTGAGCCTTCTCACAGGAACGAGAGGCGCCTTTGATTTTGAGTGCGCACGTCTGTTTTGTGTAACACTTAACTCATGTGCCAGAATCGTTCTCTACCCCAGGGGGGTCCTGCACGGGTGATTGGAATCAGCCCTTCTGTGAAGTCACAGTGCTCACTCACAGGGTGCCCGCCTCACCCTTCCTCATGGTGCTCAGCTCATTAAGCCTGGGTGGACCGGGAGAGAAGGTGCTGAGGGCAGAAGCCTGCCCGGCTGAGCCCAGGAAGAGATGGGCACAGCCACCAGAGAAGCTCCAGAGAAATACGATCTGCTGACCGCCTCACCTGGGCCCTCCAGGCCTTCCACCCCTGCTGTTGGAGCCCTGGCTTCCGGTCATCCTTTCAGCGACCCTGAACCAACAGTCCCACGGCACCCGCTCGGGTGAAGAGTAGGAGTAGTGACATCCTCCCCACAATGACACAGGTCAGAGTTTGACCCACTTGACCCATCCTGCTAGAGGAGGAAAGTTCAATTTACTGAGCACCTACCTACAAGCTAAAATCAGCCCTCCGGCCGCCCAGCTGGAAGGCATTGCTCGCCTCCCCCATGGATTCCCTCTGACCTGGGGTGGGGTGGGGGTGGTGTCTTCGTGCAAAATTCTCCATATTGTCAAGAAATGGAAAATCAACTTTGACTTCCAAACCTTTCACATGCCTTCTACAAGATTAGAAAAGTCTACAAGGTAATGTGTCAGCCACTCAGACGTGCGTTTGTCGTCTGGGTTATTCACACTGCAGCTCTGACATGCGTGTTACCATCTTAGCGTGTGAAATGAGTGACTTCCCATGAGACCCCTCTGCAAAGAGCCTGTGCCAGATCTGGACCCACCTCCAGGGGTCCTAGAAAGTTCTGGAATGTTCTCCAGACTGATGACGTGAAGGTGACCGAGGCCCCGGACACAGTACCCCAGGACACCAGGCCCTCTTCCAGGTCTCCTGTGGCAATGCAAAGGGTTTAGAGCAGCAGCAGCCTGTGAGTGACAGTGACATGGACTCAGCCCTAGTTCTGCAGCAAGGCCAGGCGGGCCAACAGCCCTGTCTGTTTGCTTTGATTCTTTCCCAACCACTGCCAAGGGGTTTCCTTGATCTTTTTGCTCGCCTGACTTCCGGGAGTTGCTGAAATGAGAAATGTCACTTGATGGTTGGAAAGTCACTGATCCGTCACCACTGGGGGAGCTGCCCAGATTCTACAGCCAGAGACCACACTGAGGAGAGCATGCATTTTAGAGATTGTATAGTACTTAAATGGAGAAGTGCTCCAATTTATGAAAATCTCCTTCAGGAAAACACCAAACTTCTGAGACTGGGGTGCTGGGGACTCCTAGTTCTTTCCTACAGCTAGGAATCCTTCAAGGGCTATAACAGTACATGTCACTGTGGACCAACTACAGAGCAGCACAAATGAAGGAACTTAGTGCCCCATAACCCCACCATCACACATAGCAATTGTGAACACGTGTGCATCCCGCTTCACACACGGGAAAGACAGATGGTTGGCCCCTTCCTCACAGTGCTGCAAGCTCTTCAAGTTTCACTCCTAGGAGAAATAAGAAAGGTATAAAATAGTATGTGTAAAAAAATAAAGGTGGGTATGTGGCCGAGGGATGGAGGATGTGAGTGGGTAGAGTGTACATGCATGCACATGTCTCCATCCAGCCCTCGTGTCTGTGGGTTCCAGATCCCCAGACACAAACCAGCCAAAGACTGAGAATAATTGGAAAATAATACAACTGTACTAAATGTACAGACTTTTTCTCATTATTTTTTCAAACAATGCAGCATCACAACTATCTACATAGCACTTGTATTAAGTGCAGTGTTATAAATTACCTAACAATGATGAGCATGGGTTAAGCATAAATACTACAGCATCACTCTAAGGGACTTGGGCTTCAGTGGGTGTCAGTATCCATGGGGAGGTATCCGGAAGCAGCCCCTGCAGATCCTGGGGATGGGCACCCCGAGTCTGCATAGCCTCTAGCCCTTAAGGTGTCACTGCTCAGGCAAGAGTTGAAAGGGTGGGCCCTGTGCTCATTCACTCATTCATTCATTCGGTACTGAATGGGGTCTTTCCTGTGGCAGTGCTGTGGGTAAGATGGGTGGGGTCCCCGCCTTTAAATGCTGACATTGGGGCTGGGGGGTGGGGGCTGAGCAGGTGCTTGATGAGCTCCATGCCAACCCTGCCGTTGCCAGGGATGGGACTTGGAGGGTCACCTCCCCTGGGAAGGCAGGAGATGGAGAAGGCCCCGTCCGAGGGGTGAGGTCAGAAGAGGAGGTGTCACGGAGGTGTCACTGAGGGCAGTGGCCAGCAGGGGCGAATGCTGTGCAGAGGGGAGGGGAGGAAAGGGGAGACCACTCTGGGGCCGGCAGCCTTGGGGACCTTTGTGGAGCTGCGTCCCCAGCAGGCGGGCAGAGTCCCCATGGTAACGGATGCAGTAGGGTGGGAGGAGAGGGCGGAGGGGCGGTGTAGACTGTTTGAGAGCAGAGACGGGGCTGAAGGCAAGAAAGTGGGCAAGGGGCTCGCTGGACCAAAACTGTTATATTCAGTTGACTAAGTGGGCAGATTGAGCAGTCAGATGGATTTAAAGAAGCCAGAGGAGGGAGCTAGGTGATGTCTGAGGTGGGGAGGTCAGATGGGGCCCGAGTGCAGCTTCTGGGGGAGCTGGGCTGTTAGTGGCGGAAGTCAGCCTGGTCGCGAGCGGACACCCTGCCTTTAAGATGGCGGCTTTCGTGGGCACAGACTTGCACCTGAGCGACGAGAAGGGATCAGAGTGGGGCGAGGAAAGGAGAAGAGGAAGGGGCTTCAGAAGAGACCTTCCCTGCATTTCTCTTTGGTGCACTTGTGTTACTACAGTTCATTTCTTTTCTTTTGTATTATTTTAATTAGGCACATTAAACATGCATTACATATAAAACGTTTTACAAAAGGAAAATCAAAGTGGCAAATGCATACATACACATAATCACTTTCTGAACTTTAATTTCCAATCAAATTTAAAATACTTATAAAACCAGGGAGAATACTGCAGTGGACACCATATACCCGCTTTGCCCAATTCCAACAACTATCAACTGGTTGCTAAGCCTTTGTCTATAATTCCACCGATTTTCCCTGCCAAGATTATTTAAAAGCAAATCTTGGATTTGCAAGTATTATTTTACCTGCAAATATTTCAGTATGTACCACTAAAAGGACTGCCTTTTACAAAACTATAACCACAACACCATCATCATACCTAATATGGGATGAGTATTCCTTAGGTAAAATGCTTGGGACCAAAAGTATTTCTGATTTTGAAGTTTTTTCAGGTTTCAAAATATTTCCATAGACTTTACTGGTTGAGCATCCCTAATCCAAAAATCTGAAATCTGAAATTTTCCAAAATCCAAAATGTTTTGAGTGTCTTGTCAGGGCTCAAAATGTTTTGGATTTCAGAGCATTTTAGATGTCAGATCAGGGATATTTAGTTAACAATAGTCTCTTACTATAATCACATATTTGGTTTGTGTTCCAATTACTCAATTGTCACATTAAATTTTTGCCTAGGTGTTTGGATTACTATCCAGTTTACACTGGTTAATAAGTCTTTTGTGTCCTTATGAACCATCCTGGTCTCTCCTACCTCTCAGGTCCCCATCTTCTTATTTTATTTGCAATGTCTTGGTTGAAGAAAGCAGACACTGGTCATACAGTTTCACAAGCTGTATTGCTGATTGGATTCCTTTATTGTAGTTGGACAAATTTTTCTGTTCTCTCTTTTCTGTAAGTCTGAAATTAGGCCTAAAACCTTAATTGGATTCAAATTTGATTTTTGTGACAAGACTAATTCATAGGCATTTGTGATCCATCAGGAGGCACGCACATCTTGTCTCTCAGTTTTTATTTTTATTTTTAATTGATACAAAGTAATTATACATATTCAGGGGTACAGAATGGCATTTCATTATGTATGTATATAATGTGTAATGGTCAGACCAGAGTAATTGGCTCTGGAAACTTTTGTAATCTCTACTTCTACAAGAGAGATCAACCTGTTAGCTTCCACATATGAGTGAGAGCATGCAGCATTTGTCTCTCTGTGCCTGGTTTATCTTGCTTAACATAATATCCTCCAGTTCCATTCACATTGCTGCACATGACAGCATTTCATTCTTTTTATAGCTGATTAATGTCACACTGTATGTGTATGCCACATTGCCTTTATCTAGCCATCCATCATTGGATACCTAGGTTGATGCCATATATTGGTTACTCTGAAAAGTATCACAGTAAATATACAAGTGCAGATGTCTCTCCAACGTATACTGATTTCATTTCCTTTGTGTATATACTCAGAGATGGAGTTGCTGGATCATGTGGTAGTTCTGTTTTTAGGGGTAGTGGAGTGGTGGTGGTGTGTGTGTGAGTTGGTTTTTTTGGGGGGGGGTGAGGAATTGAACCCAGGGCCTAGCACATGATAGACAAGTACTCTACTACTGAACTACATTACCAGCTCCTATTTCTAGTATTTTGAGGAACCATGTGGGCCATAATACCAACCTTAACAAAATAGTTGTAGGATCTATACTCTATAAGGAAACAGCAGTACTCTGATCAAAGAAACCAAAGGAGAGCTAAATACATGGAGAGCTATACAATGTTCATGGATTAGAAAACTCAATCTAAATCTAAATCCTAGTGAGTTATTTTGTGGATATTGACAAAATGATTCTAAAGTTTATATGGAAAGGTAAAAGGCCAAGAATAAGCAAAGCAATCCTTAAAAAGAGAAATAAAGTATTCACACTACCCAATTTCAAGATGTATATACTATGATAAGACAGTATTGGTAATCAAGTGATACTGGTGAAAGAATCAACACATTGATTAAAGGGACAGACTAGAGAAAACAAATGCACTTACGCAAGTATAGTCAACTTATCTTTGACAGGAAGACATTTCAATGTAGAAAGAATAGTCTGTTCAGCAAATGGCACTGAAACAGTTGGATCTCCAAGTACCAAACAACCAAATCGAATCTTAGACTTTTCACAAAAATTAGCTCAAAATGGATCATAGACCTAAATATAAAATTCAAATCTAAAAAATTCTAGAAGAAAACAAAATCTAGCTCTCCTGGAATTTGAAAAAAAATTTTAGATACACCAAAATCACGATCATAAAAGAAAAAAATTAACAAGTTAGATTTTTAAAATTAAAAACTCTGCTCTGAGAAAGATAAGCCACAGACTGGGAGCAAATATTTGCCAAACACATATCTGGTGAATGATTTGTGTTCAAAATATAGTAAGAACCATAAACTCCGTGATAAACAGGAAAAAAAAAAAAAACAAGATCTGAGCTCAGCCAAGAAGATATGCAGATATTCAGTAGACATGTGAAGAGATGCCAAATCATTTGTCAATAGGAATTTCAAATTAAAACAGCAATGAGACACCACTTTGCTTCTATAGAATGACAAAAATAAAAACTCTGACAGTACAAATTGCTGATGACACAAAGCAACAGGCGCTCTCCTTGTTCACTGTTAGTGGGAATGTGAAGTGGTATAACCACTTTAGAAAACAGTTTGGCAGTTTCTTGCCAAACTAAGCATAGTTTTATCATGCAGCCAGCAGTCATGCTGTTAGGTATTTACCTAGCTGATTTGAAAAACACATACACACAAAATCTGTATGAGTCAGAGATGCCATTTGATCCAACTCTACCATTCCTTGGCATATTCATTCCTGAAAGAAAGATGTCATACTATAGTGATACTTGCATTTCTGTGTTTATTGCAGCACATTTCACAATAGTAAGCTATAAAAACAGCCTAGATGCCTGTCAACATATTAATGAATAAAGAAAACATCATGTATATATTTCAGCCATAAAAGACAAAATCATGTCAGGTGCAGGATAATGGATCCAACTGGAGATGATTATGTTAAGCTAAGTAAGCCAGATTCAGAAAGTTAAAACATGGCATATTTTCTCTTATATGAGAAATCATAAAGAAGATGACAGGAAAGTAGAAGATAGATGATTAAAGATGAGGAAAGGAAGGATGATTAAAGGGAGGAAAGGAAGTGGGAGTGATGGGGATGAAAAATCATCAGAATAGGCAAATGCATTACCAATATACCAAAGCAAATCTTATTATCTGTGTTACTATGCTCTAATAAAGTGAAAAAACTCTACATGAGAATAGTCATAGAAACTTTATTCATAATTGTAAAAATGAAAGCAACCAAGATATCCTTTGATAAGTAAATGAATAATTAAATTATGGTACGTCCATACAATGGAGTATTACTCAGCAATAGAAGGAAGTGAGCTATCAAGACCCTAGAAAACAGGGGTGCATCTTAATTATATATTGCTACTTGAAAGAATCTAGAAGACAAAATTTCTTACTAAAAACGATCATAGTAAAATCATCTGTGGTTGGCAGGGTTTTAGATGTGGAGGAAACTGAAAAGATGAAGTACAGAGACTTTCAGGGTGCAGAAATTGCTCCACATGACACTGGCATGGTGAATTTGGAATATGAATTTGTCAAACACCCACATATACATACATCCTTAATGTACGTAAAATTTACACAAATGATTTAGGGGATTAGGGGATCATGATGGAATGTAGAACATGAGAGACAGTCTGATTCACTACACATGTATGAAGTTGCCCTGAAAAAGAGCTAATTAACTGTAGAAATGAAGTCTGTGAGACTACAAGCGTAGAAGTGGAGTGCAAGCATGAGCTCTAGTTGATAAAATCATTCCTTCTGGGGATCTGGGCACCACTACACAATGATCAGAATTGAGCAGTTAAATCGATGGCTGAATCGTGGGAATCAGGTTTCCCACTGTAGGGAGACCTGTAGGGAGGGGCAAGAGAGAGCCAAGAAGACCCTAAAGGAGACAGACTGCTGACTGGGGTGCGGGATCTTGGGTGGGGTTCAGGAACAGAGAAAGGTCATTAGGAAACCAGTAAGGAGCCAGGAATGGTGCTGTGTGCCTGCACACCCAGCACTGTGGGAGGCTGAGGCAGGGGGATCAAAAGTTGGAGTCCAGCCTGGGCAACTTAGTGACTTAGTGAGACCTAGTCTCAAAGTTTTAAAATTAAAAGATCTGAGGATGTAGCTCAGTGCAAGTACTATGGGTTCAATCCCCAGGCCAGCAAAAACAAAACAAAACAAAACACCTAAGAAAATCGGGATAAAGTATTAGTCTTTAGTAAATAATAATGTTGGTGCTGGTTCATTAATTCCTAAGTACACCATACTGGTATGTGTTAATAAGGGGAACTGAGTGAGTTTATATAAACCATGAAAACTTAGACGTAATGCAAATATCTTCTGGGCAATTGCTGTACCTTCTAGCTTATCCTTTATAACCTTAGTTCAAAGGATATCGAAAATAATGAAGTTACACATCTGTCATCCCAGCTACTCCAGAAACTGAAGCAGGAGGATCACAAGTTCAGGGCCACCCCCGGAAAATCAGCAAGGCCCTGTTTCAAAATAATGTAAAAATAAAAAGGTTGGGGATATAGCTCAGTGCAAGGCCCTGGGCTCAAACACCAGCACCACCACCACCAAAAACAGAAACAAAACAAAACAAGTTGATTAAGTTGGGGCCAGAGGAGTTGAGTGGGAGAGCACTTGCTTCGAAGTTCAAAGCCCTGGGTTCCCCAGCTCTGCAAACTAAAGGGATGTTTAAAGGGACACAGTTGTATAAGACATGTACATGTATACAAGATATTTAATGTTATCAAGAGATACACAAAAAGAACTAAAAATGTATAGTACGATGAATTTAAAAGCTGGTGATAGGAGAGACTGAAGTAGGAGGTGGGAGGAGGTGGACAGTTACCAACTCTGAATTGCAATCTAGTCAGTAATGTCTGTTGGAGGAAGAAAATTATAGAAAATGAAACCACTAAAATAATTTTAAAAGCACTAAATCATTAAAGTAACTAAAACTGTCTTCCAAATCATAGAAAATGCACGCATAGAATGAAATCCAGAAAATATAAGTCACATGATAAAAAGATTTTTAGAAGGAGAGAAAATGGAGTATAAGATAAAATACAGCTATAAAAACTAACACGGAATGTATCCAACGCTATGAACAGATTCAAATGGATCAACTAACTTTTACGAATAAAACATACAGGCTGTGTCACAAGGCAGAGCTCGGCAGTCATGAGCAGTAATGAGCAGCCCCCAACCACGTAAACGGAGATGAAATGGAGATTTGGGGTGAAGTTCTCAGGAATGAAATTTAAAAAGAAAGCAAAAAGCATCATATGGGGTAAATAAAGGCAATTTATAATAGAAAATAAACTGGAATTAAGACTTTACATTCACATTTATTCCTAGACCAAATATAATACCATCCAAATCCATAAAGAAAACCCTAAGGGAATGAAAGGAAAGGTAGAAATAGAGGAGGAGGCTCCGTCTCTCCACACAGACACAGTTTACAATAGGAAAGGCCATGTTCGGCCCAAATAAAATAACTGAGGCAAATTGAATGCGCTGCATGTACTCAACTGCACATCACGTGTAATTCCCTCTGACAAAGCAAGAAAACTCAAAATCAGCATTGAACTAGAAGACCAGGAACACAAAAACCACCACAGCTGCTTAATCAGAGAAGAAATCAAGACAAAATCACTGCGTATTTGAAAAATGACAGTAAGTACTTCATGAGCTTATGAGATACGACTGTAGTAGTGTAGAGGAAAATGCACAGCCGAGACCTTAATATTTATAAATAATACAGGATGAAAGTAAATTAATTCATAATCTTACTCGAGGAATTAGAGAAAGAACAAGGGAACAAACATAACAAGAATAGAAGGAAAAAGGGCCGAGGATTTAGCTCAGTGGTTCCGCTGCCTGCCTTGCAAGCGCAAGGACCCAAGTTCGATCCCCGGTACCAAAAAAAAAAAAAAAAGAATAGAAGAAAAAACTAAAGAACTTAATGTGTTAGAAAGTTGAAGAGGTCTAACCAAAGGGTTTCTAAAGACAGCAAGAGAGGGTGAGGCTGGAATGGGAGGGTACCTGGTGGGTGGGAGGAGGGGGAGTGAGAGTGATTAAGATGTGCTCGTGAGTCCCGGCTTATCTGCTGAGAAGGTTCTGTTCTACTTCTAGTCTCCTGATAGCTTTTACCATGAACAGCTGTGGAATTTAGTCCAGTACTTTTTCTCCAACTACTGACAGGATCATATGGCTTTTTCCTTTCCTCTGTTAAAATGATGACTTTTGGGGGTGGATCTTCCAATGCTGAACCAACACTGCCATCCCTGTAACAAAACCACTTTCTACATCCTGCCAGATCTGACTTCTAAGAATTTGTTTTGTTAAACAAATTTCTATCTGTGTTCATACTTTTTTCTTCTATTATCTTTATCCAGTTTTAGGATTAGCACAATGTTGAGTTCCTAAAATGAGGGGAGAAGTGTTTCTTCTTTTTTCTGATTTAAATGTTTGATATAATTTATCAGTTAAAATGTATATGAGCCTGTTGTCATATAGGTAGGTTTTCAAGCTAGGAATATACTTTCTTTAATAGGTGCTATTCAAATTTCATATTTCCTCCAGAGTTAGTTTCATTAATCTGTCTTCCAAGTTACTTCTTAGAAGTTGTCAAATTTATTTCAAAAAAGATTTTTGTAATATGCTTTCTATAGCCTTTTAAATTCTGTAAAATCTGTGGTAATGTCCTCTAAATTTTGATATTGTACTTTTAGAAATGTATAATTGATATTGTGTAATAGGAAGTAAAGGTCTAAAGGAACAGGGGAAGTGGGAGGGGTAGGGGAAAGGAAAAAAGGGAAAAGAGAAAATATGAGAAAAGGAAAAAAAATGGAAACAAGGTCTTTGCAAATAGGGAAGGGTGGAGGGGGTGAAGGGAGGGCAGAGGAAGGGGAAAAAATAAGAACCAAGATACTCATGTAAAGGTACAAGATCCCAATGATGAATGTGAGTGTATTTTATACCTAAAATGTACCAATAATATTAATGGAAGATGTGCTCTGTGTACGTGCCAGGTCCCCAAGAGATGTAACAAGTAGGAATCATAGACGCACACTAATAAAAAAAGATAGAAGAATAATGAAAATGAAGTAAACTAAAACAATCATATGAATCTTGTTTGTTCAGTTTTAAAATGGAATAAGAGTATTTCCCAGGAAAATACAAATGCCTAACATTCACCTTAGAAAAGAGAAATCTGAACAGACCAAAGATACAGAAAAAAATTAAGTTTTTAAGATTTAGCCATGTATCTTCCACCAAAAAAGTCCCACCCATTGTCCCAGTGGGAATTGAACCAAAATCTTAGAAACTTAATACTTTGTAAGTTTTTGGAACATTAAAAAATATAGCTCTATAAGTCGGTGCATTGAAGTACCTGGTTTTTCTCCCCTAAACAGATAGCAATAAATGAACAAAATACATGAACAGAAAATTAAACATAACCAGGCTAAAAAAAAAAAAAAGAAAAAAAAAAAGAAAAAACTAAACATCTCCACAAAGTGGTGAACAGGACAGTAATGCAAAGTGGCCTTGGAACTGGCTCCACAGCGGGGACTTTCTCCTGTGGGGTCACAGGGCCTAAAAGCTGCGATGCAGCCCAGCGACCCCGGAGACGCCAAGGGCCCCCATGGAGGACCACGCTCCTGGAGGAGGCCTGGCTGCAGCTGTGTGACCAGCAACCAAGCAGTGTCGCCAGAACCGGGGGACTGGCTAGGGCCCTGGGCTGGCTGGGACGGAGTGGAGAGAGAAGGGATGCGGGAGCTACAGGAACAGTGCCTTGTTTCCCTGGCACTGGACCCAGCGGCTGTCAGTAGGGAAGTCGTGACCCTTTGACGGGCCAAGGGTCAGCTGATGGAAAAGTGTAAGTTCTGAGCGCATCGCCTGGCCTCAGCTCCGCTCAGCTGACTCACGGTGCGCCGTTTCTCTGCCCACCCCACAGCCGTCCTTTCCGGGCTCTCCTGGCCACGCCACTCCTTGGTTTTGTGTCCTGGCTCCTGACACCCCGTCAGGCCATTCCCGTCTCGATGGCTCGCTCGCCCAGAGACTGAATGCTGTTCTGATCCGGTGCCTGCAACAGCTTTCGGGAAATTCTGGTTGCTGGACTCCAGAGATGGCCCGACAGTTCTCTGCTCCTGGTGGGTACAGGTGACACCAAGAGGTCGGGCCTACCCGCCTCGCCCTGGGTGGCGGCTCTGTGACTGTTGTGAGCCACAGAATGCAGTGGAGAACTTTGGAGGATTGGCGCCACGCGTGTGAGGAGGACTGAGCCCATGCCAGCTGCCTGCTGAGGGGCGAGTCACGAGGGCCCTGAGGGCTGTCCCGGGCTGCTGGCCAGCACCACGCTGAGCAGAGCCAAGAGGTCTGCACAGATTCGTGATCCCTCAGTCAGCCTGACCCGTGGCGTCCAGGGGATTTGTTGCAATGCAATGGAAACAAGACCGCTTTCCTCAAAGCAGAGTTATGTGCGCTGCCTCTTCTTCCTCCTCTGTCCTTCCTCGTGGCTGGAATATAAACATGAACAGGGCCACAGCAGCCATCCTGGGTTCGAGGTAGATTACAAATGAAGCTCATGGGGCGGGGATTTAGCTCAGTGGTTCTGCCACCTGGCTCACAAGCACAAGGTCCTGAGTTCGATCCCTGGTACCAAAAAAAAAAGAACAAAAAAACAAATGGAGCTCATGCAGGAGAAAAGTCCTGCTGTATTTCTATGTTATCCATTTGCGTAGAAGACGCAGGTCTGTCCTGAACAAGCCCTGGTGTGTGGGTCTCTGCCAGGCAGAGCCTCCTCATCCGGGCAGGCTCGTTCTCAGCCACCACACGGATGCTGACTTTTGGGCATCCTCTTAATGTCTTCCATTTGCTTGTTTCTTTTTACTCAGTTTTAAATTAACTTGTTTTACCAAAAGGCACATATACACAATTTTAACTCAGACAATTTGGGAACTCTGGTTACTGACAAGATGGTAAATTAGCCTGTTCTTGCTGATTTCTTCTTCCAAATCCCACCTCGTAAATGCCACAGAAGCTGGACATGGTGGCGCATGCCTGTAATCCCAGCACTCAGGAGGCTTGGACAGGAAGATTGCTGTGAATTCAAGGCTGGCCTGGGCTACATCACTAGACCCTGCCTCAAGAAAACAATAAATGAATGCCATGGAAACTGAAAGAAGTGGCTGGAACTGACCTAAACACATGAAAACCTCTGATGCAACAGCAGGGGTAAGGTCCTGGTACAAGGCAAAGGGGGCGCAGAGCCTGGTGGAGCTGAGCGGCCAGGCTGGGGAGGGCTCGTGGATGCATCTCCTAGCACGTGTGAGGTGCAGCTTCCCTCCCCACCAACCAAAATGCATGCCTAACAATTAATAACTAAAATGAAATAGTTTGAAATGTCTTTTGCTTGAAATTACACCTTCAGTTTTATTCTTCTAGTGGGTGCTTATAACTTTCTAAAACACAAACTTGGTTGTAATTTTACCCTTGGATTGGATCCTGGGGACATTGTACTCACCAGCATATTAATCCACTGGTGAGTTCATAGCTGAATGTGCTTTCAGGAAGTAGAGCCTAGTCAAGGAGGTGGTCCTGCTCTTCACTATGGGTGTGTCTGTGGATGTTTCATCTCCCTCCCTGGCTCCTCCCTTCTCTCTGCTTTCTGGTTGCCATGGGGTGAGCAGCTCTCCTCCACCACCCTTCTGCCATGCTGTTTCTGCCTTGGAACAGTTGACCATGGACTGAACCCTCTGAAACTGTGGGCCAAACACCTCTCCTTGAAGTGGGGGTGTTGGGTTTTGTGTCCCAGCAACAGGAAAACTGACTGCACCCCACGAGGATAGTGTTGGTGGAAAAACTGGTTAATTTCCGAAAACTATAGGTGAAGGTGAAGGTGAAATACAGATGTACTAAGTGCTCAGATGGAATGATAAAACTGGTTGAAAGAAAAATATAAACTATAGCCAGGCATGGTGGCTCACACCTGTAATTCCAGCACTCAGGAAGCTGAGGCAGGAAGATCACTGCAAGTTCGAGGCCAGCCTGGGCTACTTAGAGAGACCCTGTCTCAAAAAAAAAATTATGTTTGTAATCATGGAGACAAGAAGACTTCTTAGGACAAAACTCCTAGAGAATAAACCATAGAGTAAAACACATGGAAGGCATAGCCCGTTCCCTCTGCCATGTTCTGTTCGTTAGAAGGCACCCTAGGTCTGACCTGCATGCAGGAGAGAGGGTTACACAAAGATGAGTGCAGGGGATGGGGTCACCGGCAGCAGGTGCAGAGACCCCCAAACCAGGCACTTCACAGAGCACAAAGAGCGTGGAGCCAAATAGACAGGAACAAAGGCAGCCAACCTTGCAAGACCTCAGGAAAACGTCAGGGAAAACAGCAATTCTTCGTCCGTTCCACTCTGCATTTGGCTAGCTTTTTTTTTTTTTTTTTTGCAGTAATGACATTTAGTGCATGGAAGGGCAGATGGACACTGACACTTTCACATATTGGTGGTGAAAATGTGCATTGTTAAAATTCAGGGGAAAGCAGTTCATCGGGGTCATTAAAATATTAAATGATCTGCCCATCTATTACGGCAATCTATTGCATAGAAATAAAGGCACCTGTACTTGCAGTGTGTGCCCAAGGGCACTCTGTTCTAACATTATCTCTTTTCTCCAAGTTTTATGATTATTAGTCCATGTGTGCAGCCCACAGTGGTCACACTCCTCATGGATAGTGGTACATGGGCATGATACATCTTAATTCCTTCTATGTGCACTCCCCTCCTCTCTCCATCTATTTGTCCCCTTCCCTTTTGCAAATGATCTTTCTCCCTGTTTCCTATTATCTGTCTCTCATTTTGTTCTTTATTTATGCTTTCTGTTTCTCATATAAGAGAAACCATGTGCTATTTAAGCTGGTGCGTCTGATTTATTTCATGTCACATTGTGGTCTCAAGGTGCATCCATTTTTCTACAAATGGCTCAAATTTATCCTTCTTAATGGCACAGTAGTACTCCACTGTGTGTAAATATCACATTTTCTTTATCTGTTGATGGACATATAGGCCTCTTCTAAGATTTAGCTCTTAGGAGCTGTGCTGCTGTAAACACAGGTGTGCATGGATTGCTGTAATCTGATGTCTTTTACTCTTTCAGGAAGATACTTGGAATAGCTGGGTGGAATCTCTAGTTTTAGTTTTTTGAGGAATCTGCATACTGATTCCCGTAGTGGTTGTACTAGTTTAAGTTCCCACCAGCAATGTTGAAGGGTTCTTTTTACCCTGAGGCCTCTCCAGCATTTGTTATTATTCGATTTCTTGATGATGGCCATTCTTTCTGCAGTAAGATGAAGTCTCAGTGTTGTTTTAATTTGCATTTCTCTACTGGGCAGTGGTGTTAAGCACTTCTTCACGTATTTATTGGCCATTTATACTTCTGAGAAGTGTCTGTTCATTTCAGTTGCCCATTTTTGTTTGGGTCTTTTACTGTGGGAGGGAGTCTAGTTTTTGAGTTCTTTATACAGAGTCCACCAAAATAGATGTACCCACACTTCAGCAGTTTGCCAGACTAATACGTGTCTGGAAGTTCATGGCCACCACTTTGAGCACCTCTTGTATTGTAGTGGCCAAAGGTAACTTGTATTAATCTCGTGATGTATTAATACATTTAGTATTAAATATTTACCCAGGTTTTTCTTTTCTGATGTATACATTTTTTGCAGACTCTGTATATTCTAGATATTATGTCATTTTTGATCTCTAGTTTTCAAGGCTGATTATTTTGTGGCTGGATCTTATTTTCAGAGAAACAGAGAATTTATGCTTCCCAGTTAGCTAAAATCACACTGAAATTCCTCTTGGAATGACAAGAGATGTGTCCGTTACTTCTTTCAGTCCTGTGTGAATGTTAAAGGTGGAATTCATTAACCCCCAGGACACACTCTTCGTGCTGCCTGTCTACCCCGTGCGAAGGCCCGGGCTGCCCGAATAGAGACTGGTGCTCCCAGAAGCCCGCTCTTTCCATGCACAGGGGAAACAGGGGTCTGCCAAGCTGAGGACACCGGTCATCTTGCAAAGCACAAAACCCATTTTCGGTTTCCGCAGATACTGTCTCGAACAGTGGGAGGGAGACCCAGCTCTGCGCTGTCCCCAGAAGTGACTTGGTGGGAATCCAGCAGAAGCGAGGTGGGGGTCATGTGTCCTGCAAGGGCACAGATGGGGACGCATTTGTGGATGAGATGTCCCGTCTGTGACTGTCCCGGGCCCAGCTTGACTCTGTGCTTGACACTGCCCCCCGTGCCTGCTTTTTCCCGAGCAGCCGAGCACCTTTGGTCCCTGGACGGGGCTCTGCATTTCCGAGGAGGACGGGCAGGCTCCCCCCAGCTCTAGGAGGGTGTGGGTTCATCTTAGCGCAGCGTGATACTGATTTGCCCTCTGCCTGCCACCAGGTAAGGGCCAGACAGGCGATGAGTGGCTGTTCAGGAGGGAACCATCGGGAAGCACTGGAGAAAGTTGTCCTGCTCTTAAGAAGCGGGGAGGGGAGGCTGTGCTCTCTCCTCCTTCCGGCCTCTGAGAATGGTGTTGGGGAGGCTTTGATGCCCTGGATCCACAGCAGCTTGGGTGAGGAAAGACAGGCGGCCCTCGGGCCAGGATGACTGTCCGGAGTCCCTGGTTAGCCAGGTGACACCCCAGGCCTTGGGCCTGCTCACTTAGGGTCTAGGACTTGGGAGAACCAAGAAGGTGGTTACTCATCTCCTCGTTCTCTCCAGTGGCAAATTTCTCTCTCAGCCGCCTTTCCTCCCTCCTTCCCTCGGGCGCTGTCTTTCTGCAGATGTGTGATTGAAATGTACAGTGAATGCTTACATTTTAGAAGTTTCTTACAGTAAAGGACACGTTGCCATGGATCCCTCACCGCCCTCGCCTTCAGTCTGAGCACTCATCCCACTGTTCTTGCACTTGCAGAGCTCTGCAGTCCTCTTTCCCGAGCGTCTCTGTGAGACGTGATCATAGGTATGGTGACTGCCACCGCCGAGTGCCATCCAACAGGAAGTCAGCTTGTACAAACATGATGCTGTGTCCTCGTCCACCTTAGTCACCAGGTGTGGCACCATGTGACTTCTGGCTCTTCCCCAAAGTCACCATGACCACAAAAGGGAAAGCTTTTGAATCAATTCGGGACAGTGAGGCAGCCATAAAATCACAACTTAACGCCCTAAGGAAAGAGGACTCCAGAGCTGCTGCAGAAAATGGCAAAAATGGTAAGATGAGTGTTTGAAGCAAGGGGGAGGATTTTGAGGGGACTCATGTCCATGTGTCTTTTACTGTAATAAAATTATGTTTAATTTGAACAGTCACCCTATTTCTGATCAAACCTCATCCACCGACTCCCTCATGAGCTGCATCCTTAGGACAATGTCTCTCAAAGTGGGCCCAAACCCTGCATCGAGTCCCACAGAGCAGTATTTAAAGGCCACAGCCAGAATGGGAGAATAAACCAAAGCTTTTGTTGTGGTATTTAAAGAAATGGGTACTACAAAAATTGCAGGAAAGGCCTAAGATAATTTGCACTTATGAGAAGAATGTCCCTCAAGTGTCTGAAAATTTTTTTTCTGTACCCAGGTTTGAACTCAGGATCTTGCACTTGCAAGGCAGGGATGGACCCACTGAGCTAAATCCCCAGCCCTAAGTGTCAGAAATATTAAGGCCAAGCAAACTACACACACACACACACACACACACACACACACACATACACACACAAAAGAAATGGGCACTATAGGGGGGAGAATGTCTCTCTCTCTGCAGGAGAGACACAGAGAATATGATACACTGACTTAATCTAGGTTTTAACTTTGGAAACATTAAATAAGCTACCCACTTTAAAGAAAATTAAATAGAAAGGAGAAGCTAAGCAAAACAAACGAGGCAACCTCCAACTTCCCATCCCTCTGACAAGTGGAGCAGCAGTGACTTTTTCAGACACATTAGCTAACTGAGGCTGCAGGGCAAAGTGCACCCTGAAGTATGCAGAGGCAGGAGGGTCTGTGCGAGGACGCCTGGAGACCTGGTCGTTTCCATGAATGGCCAGGGCTGAGGGAAGCAGCTCCCAGGACCGCAGTCTTAGGGGCCTGGATTTGTGGGCTTTGCCCCCAGCCTCCCAGGCTCGGGCCTGGATCTGAGAAGGGTTACTTGGGTGGCTCTGGCAGGGAGGAAAAGACGTGTAATTGTGAAATCTGTCCAGAGCATTTTTGGTGACAAAACCTGCCCTCCAGGGGAAGAGACCTCACCACAGCCCTGTCCCTGTGGCCAGCATGGTGACACTGCCACTTCAGCACCGTCTAGCCTCCAGATCTCACCCAACGGGAGAGAAAAAGAAAACCAAGCTATGGAGAACATATGTGAAAATCACAGTCCAGAGACATGGGTCTATTGGAAGATTTGACTGGGATAGGATTGAAGGCCCCTCATTACATGAGAGGCTGAGGCAGGAGGATCGCAAGTGTGAATGAGTCCCGCCTGGACAATTTAGCCACTTAGCGAGATGCTGCCTCAAAATCAAAAGGAAAGGAAGTGGGGGTGGGGTGCTGGGTATGCGGCTCAGTGAGGGCCCTGGGCTCCGTCCCTCGTCCCTCGTACTGGGGAAAAGGGAGCAAAAGGACTTTCCCTTCCAGCACCTTCCCACCACGCCAACAAGACCCCTGACAATGGTAATGTGGATCGCAGCTAAAGGAGCAAGACACCCTGGTGGGAGGGGTGCCCTGGGAAGTGTGAACTCAGGAAGGAAGCTGGACACCAAGGCCGAGACTTTGAACTCTCTGACGCCTTTAGCTACAGCAGCATTAAACAGCGTCTAACTTGTTTTGTTGGTGGTGGTGGTTTTCAGTACTGAAGATTGAACCACGGCTTTCTCACTGAGCTACAGCCCCACCTTTATTTATTTATTTATATTTTTTATTTCGAGACAAGGTCTCACTGAGTCATTAAGTTGTCCGGGCTTGATCTTTCCATCCTCCTGCCTCAGCCTCCCAGAGTGCTGGGCTTTCAGTGCTGGGCACCACCACAACTGGCTACAAAGTCTTCACTTTTATCCCATGAAGATACATCCTCACCCTAAAGGCTGAGTTCACTATTTGCCCAATGCTATTTTTCCAACTTTCAACAAAAAACAGTAAGGTGTGCTAAAAGATGAGGAGAAAACAGTTTGGGGAGAAGAGGCAAACATCAGAAACAGACTCGGGTGATGCAGATATTGAAATTATCAGATGGGGAATTTAAAATGTTCAGGGTTGGTATGTTACGAGCTGCAGTGGGAAAAGTACACGCCATGCAAGAACAAACACAGTAACAGAAATGAAGAATACTTTTGATGGGATCATTGATAGACTCAACACAGCCGAGGGAAACGTCAATGCACCTCAAGAATGGGAAACAGAAATGGGAAAGCAAAACAGCACAATGTTCTGGCTGTGTCTGATGTCCCCCAAGCCTCATCCAGTGACAGGTGGGGCTTTTCAGAGGTGACTGGATGTAGAGTGTGTGATGCTGGGACTAAGGCTGTGTGATGACTAAATCAGTCCACGGATCAGTTTGGCACAGTTCTGCGTATGATTAGGGGTGCCCACCCTGGGTACGAGTGCTGTTTACCCTAAGAGTGGGCAGCCTGGATAAAATAGAAGGGGCCGAAGGAGGGTTAGTGTGTCGATTGTCTCTTGCTACTTTGGGTGTTGAGTATTTTGTCTCAATGAGAAAAGTAACCAAGACAAACAGGAAAAAAATATCTGTCCAGGAACTATGAGACAGTTTCAAAATATGTCCCCTAAATAATTGGAATATTATAAGAAGAAAAAAATGTTCACAGTAACAGTGTCCAGAACTTTCCAAAATTAGTGACAGACATCACAGATCCAGGAATCTCAGAGAACAGAATAAATGCCAAAATAAAACCCTCATGTAAGCTTATCATACCCCAAATGCAGAGACGAATGAGAAAATCATGAAAAAGAGCTAATGGGAAAGAAAACACCTTAGTTATCAAGGAACGAGGACAAGAATTACAGTGGACTTATCCAAAACCACACAAACAAAAAGAGGAAGAAGTGATACATTAAGAAAAATCCTACCAACCGGGAGTTTTGTACCCAGCACAACTATCCTCCAAAAGTACAGCAGAAATACAGACATTCTTTGACAATCAAAGGCTGAGGGAGAGCCAGGGATTTAGCTCAGTGGTTCCGCCACCTGCCTCGTAAGTGCAAGGTCCCGAGTTCGATCCCCAATACCAAGGAAAAAAAAAATCTGGGGGAATTCAGGGCTGCCAGGCCTTCCTTGCAATAAATGTTAAAGAAAAGGGGAATGACATTGGCCACTCACATCTGCAAAAAGAAAACAATAGCATTGAAAGGACTAAATAAAGATGAAATAAAATCTTTTGTTTCTCTCATTCCTTTCTTTTGGGGGTGTTATATTGGAGATTGAATCCAGGGCCTTCGCACTGAGCTACATCCCCAGCCCTTTTTTCATTTTGCTTTTTAAATTTTGAGCCAGGATCTTGCTAGGTTGTCCAGGCTGGGCCCCAACTTGTGACACCTCCTCCCTCAGCCTCCTAGAGTGCTGGGGTTACAAGCGTGTGCCACTGTGCCCAGCTATTTCTCTTACTCTTAATTGATCTAAAAGATTTTTTCTATTGTTTAAAGCAATAATAGCAGCAATGGAATGGGTATTATTATCTATGATACACTGAGTAAATGACATCAGTGTCATAGGGGCAGGAGAGAGGAGTTGGGGCCACCCTGCCCTCAGACACCCAAGGCACATGGGAAGTGGAGCAGTGCCATTTAGAGGTGGGCCTAACTGAGCTAGACATGTATGTTGAAAGCTCTAGAGCAACCACTAACATTTTTTAAAAGAAGTATAATACACCAAGAAAGGATATAAAATCCACAATTAAAACCAGGCATGGCAGGAAAAGAGGTCTTTGGCAATGGATAGAAAACAATTACAGACATGAGTAACATTTATACAAATGCAGCAATAATCATTTTATAAATGCCTACTTAAACCAATTAAAAAGCCAGAGATTAAGCCAGGCATGGTGGTTTACCCCTATAATCCTACTCCTCAGGAGGCAGAGGCAGGAGGATCACCTCAAGTGATCCTTGAGGCCAGCTTGGGCTACATAGTGAAACCCTGTCTCAAAGAACCAAAAAATAATGTAAATTAAAAGTCAGATTATGACAGTAGATTTTAAATATCAGACTCACTGATGTTGTCTCCAGAAACCCACTTTACATATAAAGACTCCAGTAGCTTAAAAGTAAAGAGAGAAACACTGGGCTAACACTACTGGAGAGAAAGTTGGGATAACCGTTGCCTTCAGAGAATGCAGACTGTGGAGCCAGGCGAGTGGTCAGGGATAACGAGGGGTCCTACATACTAACCAAGATTGAGTCTCCAAGAAGACGTCATAAATGAATAAAGGTGGCAATTTATCTGCACACAAGATTTTTTCTCAGGGGATTTGGAATCAGTTATTGTATTGCAGAGTTTGAGTACACCATACCTTAATGACAAGTCGAGCTCAAAGTGTTTACAGCAATCATATCGTCAGTAACAATGTGGCATTGTTATACTAAAACTACCACAGACACATGCACACAACTGCAAAGACTCTGTCCTGTCTATCACTCGGGGACTCAGCCAAGAGCAAGAGACAGGCATAACAGCTAAGAGTCACTGGACACAGTAGTGCACAGCTGTGACCCCAGCTACTCAGGAGGCTGGGGCAGGAGTATTCTAAATTCAGAGCCAGCCTGGGCAACTCAGCAGGCCCCTGCATCAAAATAAAAATTTAGAAACAGCTGGGAATGTAGTTCAGTGCTCCCTGGGTCCAATAAGCAGATGCTGGTATAATGGCCAGGAGGAAATATCATTTCCTGTGACAAGGCCAGGAAGGGCCTCTCAGAAGTGACGGTTGTGCCCGTTCCACACCAAGGTAATTACCAAGGACATGGCTTGCTTGGACTCTGCAAAAGGGCTTTGACAGATTAGCGGCTACAGGAAAGAAGGATGGAACAGAAGGTAGAAAAGTGTGTCACCAAGGGAGGCCGGGGCCTGGTCTCCTTAACACAAACATCACGGGGTCCCAGGGCAATGTGCAGACGGCGCACACCACCCCCGGTACTGTTCTTGTCACAACCTTGAACCTAAACGCGATCCGGCCCCCAGACCTAGGTGATGGTCACAGAAAGCACAGGGCACAGGGAGAAACTTGAATGGTGCTGCCGTGACACAGGTTACACACGGCAGGACATTGGTTGCACACTGAGACAGATAGCATGGTTTTGTCAACAAATAAGAAGGAATAAAACAGGGAGGAGAGATCTCCAGATGTAAAGAGGCTTAAGCCATAGAGCAACCAAATGTCCTGTGTGGTTCTGGTTTGGATCTTAATTCAAACAGACTGACTTTAAGACAATTGTTAGACAGTGAACCAAATTTGGACAGTGGCTGTTTGATGGTTATGTAATTATTGTTGATGTTTTAGATGTGATAATGAAGTTATGGCTGTGGGGTTGGTTGGTTGGTTCATTTGTTTTGAGACAGGGTCTCGCCATCTAGGCCAGCCTGGCCTTGAACTCACTGTGTAGCCCAGGCTGGCCTCGAACTCTCAGTGATCCCCCTGCCTCAGCCTCCTGAGTGCTGGGACTACCATCATGCACCACCGTGCCTGTGGCTGTGTTGTTTTAATTCTTATATTTTAGAGACACAGGCTGAGAGTACTGATGGGTGGAAAGTACATGCTGTCTGGTATGTGTGTCAAAATAAACTCACTGGAAGCGGGAGGGGGATGAAGATAACAGATTGAATTTGCAGATGGAGGGGCGCAGTGATAACCACCCATGGTGGTTCACAGTGCCTGTCAACTTGACCGGCATGAGATTCGCCTAAGGTTGGTAAAGCCTGCTTCTGCCAGCCTGGGTGAATCATGAGGCATGACCTTGGGGACCAGAGCAGGCCTTTGGCTTCCTCTCAGGCCCCTCCCTGCTCTTCCACCAAGATGTCCCTGCCTAGGAGTCAGCTGACCGTGAACTGAAACCCACAAAACCGTGAGCCACAATAGACCCCTCCTGCCTTAAGGTGCAGAGTTCAGGTATTTTGTCCCCACAGTGGAAAGCTGATGAATACATAGAAGATTCATTGCCCAATTCCCTTTTATTTTATACTTATTGAAAAATTTTATAATAAAATTCCTTCAAAGGGATTTCACATGTTACTGGGTCTAGCAGAGACCCGAATCAGGGTCCCTAAGGTGTCTTTTTACCAAGTTCCCCATGGACGGGGCAGAAACCATGTTTGATGGACATCAGCCCCTTACACTTATATCTCTGGCCCTGACCATTCCACTCAGCTGCACACCTGGAGCTCAGAGTGCGCACGGGGCACCTCCAGGCCACACCCACAGACCCCCATGGCTTTGCCCCACCCCTCTCTGCTTCCCCACTGCTCATCTTAGCCACAGTACCACACTTGTTCTGTTATGCGGCTCAGACACCATCTCCCACCTCCAGTCCACTCAAGTCCTGCTGCCATCGACCCCAGCTGCCCCCCGATGCTAACCTGCCCCTCCTTCTCCCTGCCCCACTCAGAGCTCATTGCTGCCGCCAGGACGCGGAGCAAACCCCTGCGGACACCGTGGCTCATGAGAGGCATTTCTGTCCCTTGGCCACAGGTCACTTGCATTTGCCTGGGCTTCGTGCTACGCTCGGGCCCTGCAGCCGGGGGCATCTTGTCCCCAAGGTGAGGGCAGAAATGCGTTGGCCGCTGGAAGCCTCTGCTTGTTCCATGTCCTCTCACAGCGCCCAGGCGAGTCACGAGGCCACAGCCACAGCCAGGAGCACAAGGGGCAGGTGGTCTTCCCTGAAACCTGTCGGTGGAGCCAGAGACACCAGGCTCAGGAGAAGGAGCCTGGGAGGAGACGGGGCTGGGACAGCAGGGCTCAGAGGACAGCAGGAGGAGCCAGCACTGTGCCAAGCATGGGCTCGCTGGGCACCTTGGCGATGTGTGCAGAGAAGCAGCAGGCACGGAGACCCCGGAGGTGCCAGGAAGAATGGGTCACAGGTGGGAGATTCTATGCCTCCGCCTCCTTCCAGAACATTCTCTGGGCTGGTACCTAGGGAAGCGCTGGGAGGTCCAGGGCAGGCTCCTTCCGGGAGGAGGAGCCCGGGTCAGGAGCGGAGGCCCGGGCTCAGGCAGCCGGGAGGGTTCCAATCTGGCCCGGCCAATGCCACGTGCTTCACCAACGTCCACTTCTCCACTTTCTTGCCAGCGAGACTCGCTTATGCTGGGAGCAGCCGTGTGGTCAGCTAAGTCACACTCCTCCAGCTGACTCCCAGGTGGGATAACCAAGAAGCCCTGTTCTGGAGTGGTAAAACGCTGAGCCTTGCTGACACAGGGGCCTCCCCTTCCTGACTTCTCTTCCTTCTTCGGCCTGTCTGGAACTCGAGTGTGATCTTTAGAGCTGCAGCAGCCACCTCACAACTGTGTGGTACAAGCCTGGAGACAGTGCATAGCCTGGACTCTGAGGAGGAGAGAGCGAACAGAGGGAAGGCACTTGAGATGTCACTGCCGAGTGACCGAGCGACCGTGCCACCCTGCACACCCACATTTGGATTGGTTGTCACGACACTGCGTTGTCTGCAAATTAGCCATTCTGACTGGCACTGTGGGTAAGTGTGGGTGTGAAAGGGCCAACAGAGGGATCAGGATGAAGAGTTGCTGCCGTGCGCTGTGGGACAGGTGCGTTTGGAGGTGGGATGCTTTCCATTGCTGACTCAAAGGTGGAGTGACCACGGGAGCGTGTGGCTGAGACCGGGCAAGACCAGTGTCATTGAAACTGAGAGCGCTGAGATGTTGGACATCATCCCCATGGCGACAGGCAAGGCTGTGGAGAGTGACAGGAGCCAGTAGGACCGGGCTAGGTCGGTGGGGCCTGGTGGGAGGCACGGCCGTGGGGAGGCAGATGGTGTGGATCTCAGTGGAGCTTGCTTGGAAATTGCTTTCAAATGGCAGTGAGGAACCAGGACACGATCTTACCTCAGGACCCCGAGGAAAAGGAGAGGGGACAGTTCTTTGTGAGAGGGTGGAGGGAGGCTGTGTCCTCAGGGAACAGCCAGGCTTCCATTAAGGACCGGAGGTGAGAGACACTGGAGAGAAGAGGTTGTGAGTGTAGCAGAGCTGGCTGGCGGTGGACCATGAGTTCGAGGCCCCTGGAAGGATCAAGGAAGTCCAGGTCAGCTCCACAGTGCAGTGTAGAAATGAAGTACGTGCGTCAGGAGCCTGCTAGGCCTGGCTTCGGGCTCTGAGATGAGTGGAGGCAGGAAACACCTGTGACCCCAGGCGTCTCTGAGGAAGGTCTGGTCCAGCAGGAACGTACACACAGCAGCCAAGGAGAGCTCTTCCATGGGCTTGATCTAGGTAGCTTGCGTGGTGAGCTCAGCTCCAAAGGGGTGGTCACCATCTGCCAAGGGGTGGCCGTCTCCAGAGACCCTTGTACTGGCTTCCGTTCTGTTGGTTGATTGTTCCCAGAGGCAGATTGCCTGGATTTCATAACTGTGCTATTACTTGCTGTGAGACCTTAGGAAGTTACTCAACTTCTCATGTATAAAGACAAGGATGAGCATAGTACCTATCTCACTGGATTGTGGTGATGATTAAATGATATAATAAATTTAAGCACTTAGGAATGTGCCTGGTTCCTAATAAACATGAGAAAAAATATGAGCATCTTAAAGGAAAGGACGATCCCTTTGCGAGGTAAGATGATCGATCGCTGTCAGCCCTTAGCCCCTTACCCCAGCAAACATGTGGTCCTTGATCGGGGGTGCAGATGCCCCGGGGAGGCCAGGTTCCTTTGCCACAGGCAGAAGGTTCCCGTCCCTCCACGCGTCTCTATATCCAGGGCTGGCAACTACTGGGGCTTGCTCAGGGCAGGTTAGAGATCCTAGCTACAGCACCAGCCAGGCCACCTGAGACCCTGAAGGACTCCAGTTGGAGGCCAGAAAATATGGTAAATGTTTGCATTGTAAAATGTAGTATGGTAATGGACACATGGCTATTAACTCCCCCTCAGAATACTCAATATCTTCCTCCTCACTGCAAACACACTCATCCCGTCATTCCTGCAGCTTTCTGCAGCAGTTCTGAAGCCCTCTTTCCTGAGGGTCTTAACTTAACTTGCACTGTCCTGGCTGCTCCATGTCTGGAATGGATTCAAAACATCTCCCTTTCACAGTCATTTTGGCTCTGGGGAAGAGCCGGAAGTCACATGGTGCCAGATGGTGGGGGGCCAGTGAGGTGGGTGAGGACAGTACAGTGTCATGTTTCTATGAGCCTGTCTTTCCATTGGATGGTGCTCGGTGCAACACTCAGGTATTTTGATCCCACCTGGTAGACCTCCCAGCCCCAGCCTGCTGTATTCCTGGGGAGTTCTGTGGGCGTTCGGCCACCCTCCTCCTGCTGCCCTGCCATCTTTATGGAATGCAGCAACAGAGCTGGACACCTGCCCACCCCTCCCTGGCCACAGCCATCAGCCCCAGGCTCCGGAGCACTGCCCATGCTCCAGGCACCCACTTCAGGCCATTGTGGTCCATCTCTTCCAGGGACGGCCCCCGAAGCTGCTCCCACCACTCCACAGTGTGGCCAGAGTGACCCCGGATTTCCTGGCATGGCTCTCCTGCTTCTGTCCGCTGGTGTGGCTCTCACTTTCCTGCGAGGCCTGCGTGACACCAGCTCCTAGCCCGGAGCACCTGCACTTTGTCCTGCTGCCCCCTGGGCTGTGTTCACCCTGGACTGTCCCCTTCCACAGGACAGGATCCGCGTCCTTCACAACTGCCCACAGAGCCTGCCGAGGGCAGAGCCATGCTGAGCCACACATGCACCATGAGGGGCACCCTCCCTCTTAGGGTTAGTGTTAAATCCAAGCAAGCGTGTTCTTGAAGCATGAGAGACTCAGAAAAACTCACAAAGCTTGTGTGCACAGCTGTTACTTTTCCCAAACACTCCCACAGAGCCAGCCCTTCTTCTATACCTACACCTCAGACTCAGATTCTATTTTGTTCACTGCTAGTCCAAGAATAGTATGGGCACATAGTGGGTGCTCAGTAAACATTTGCCAAGGAGTCAATACTTACTATTTTCAGTTTTTCAGTCTCCCAGGCACTGCATTAAGGAACCTAAGGGCAGGGACCAAGCACCTTGAGGCTCACAACCAGGGCGGTGCCAGCCACCACTCATCTAGTGCCCAGGCTGCATCTAAACTTCCATGCGCCCATCCTGCAGCAGCAATTGAAACAGTAACAGCTGTAGCTGCGTCTCACCTGGCTCAGACTGCCCCAGCCCTACAGCACCCCCGAAGCCCCCCACACTGCCAAGCACCCTGGGTGGTGGCAGCTCTCCAGCCTGGGGACCTGCTCCCTGCTGCCACCAGCACCAACTCCGCCCGCACCCAAGGGAGTGGGGAGGTGGCCCTGACACAGGTCTCTGCCTCAGAGGCATCCAGCGCCCTCCCTGAACCACTGACCTGACCCTGCCCACAAGGACAAGGCCAGGCTGCCCGGGCCTGGGCACGCGGGGGTGAACCGAGTGCCTGCAGAAGCAACAGGGCCGGGGACCTGTGAGGGCTGGCGGTGAGCTCCAAGCACAGGGAGCAGCAAATCCCCCTCCTTTGCACCCACGACCCGGGGGAATCATCCCGCCGACCCAGGGAGACGCCTCTGCCCACTTCCCACGAGGGGAGCCGAGGCCGGGAAGGTGGAGGGATTCACAGCGCGGGATTCGATTCTGGCGCTGGGGAGCCACGTCCGGCTCCGTCGCCCGAGGAGCTCGTCGCGCGTCTCCTCCAGCGCCGTGACCCCACTCTGCACGCGCTGGCCCCGTCCCCGCGTCCCTCTCGGTCCCCACGGTCCCCGCTGCTGTGGAGCAGGGTCCCGGGTCGCCCCGCCCGGCTGGAGCACCGCGCTGCCTCTGTCCATGGTGGCGCGGGCCATTCATATTCTAATCACCGCGCGGCCACTCTCGGGGGCCGGGGTGCAGCCGCCGCCCCCCACTTCCACTGCCAGCCCAGCCCCCGCCTGCTCCGCGCCAGGGCGGGGTCCCTGGGAAAGCGGCGCCCGGCGGGGAGGGGACAGACAGACGGACAGGGCTGCGGGCGGGCGGGGAGGCAAGGCCTGGAGCCCGGCGAGGGACAAAGACTGGGGCGACGGAGGGGGAGAATCGGGACGCGAGGCAGGACGAGGGAGGGCCGGTGAGCGGGGCCCTGCGGCGGGGACAGGGTGAAGGCCCTGGCCCGAATCAGGACCGAAAGTCCCGGAGCAGCTGGCCAGCCCCGCGCCCTCCCCGCCAAGCGTCCTCTGTCCACCGAGGCTGCGGACGGGGTCTGCGGCTCCGGATCCCCCAGGCCCTCCACGTTCCCACGCGTGTCCGCGGATTTGCGTGGACGGAAGCTCCCGCGTCCCTCCCTGTACCTGTAGGGCCCCACCCCATGGCACCCAGGAGGACCCAGGAGGGCAGGGGCGCGGGAGGAGGCGTAGGGCCCACGCGTGGGCGCGCGAGACCCCGCCCGAGTCCCCGCGCCCCCAGCCTGCGCGGCCGGGCCGGCGGGGAGGGGGAGGGGCCGCATCTAAGCCAATTTTGATTTCGCCGTAATGAGCGCCGGGCCGGGCTGGAGAAGGCCTCTGGAACTTTAAATAAGAAAAACGTTGCTCATGCTATAATAGAAGGGGGAAGTCGGAGGGCCGGATTGCGTCGCCCCGAGCCCCCCTTTTCGGAGGCGGCTTTTCTTATTCAAAACAGGCCCACAATGGGCTTCACAGTGCGCCTGGCCACGGCCCCATCTGAGGAGCGGCCATTCATCAGGCCGGCTGGCCTATCAATGACACCGCTCCCATGGGGCTGCTATAAAATGATGCTTTTTCCCATGAAACATCCGCAAACATTTTGACGGGTCTGGCGCGGCCCGGCTGGATTACCGAGTGTCCCCTCGCCGGCTGCTGCGGCTGCTTCCCCTGCCCTTGCTCTCCGCCTTCCCTCGCCTCTCCTCGCTCCTTCTCCCCTCTTTCTTTCCCTCGCCTTTGATCCTCTTGCGCTCTCACTCTGCCCCGCGCTCTCCTCCCTCCCTTCCTCCCGGCCTCCCCGGCGTCTCTGGCACAGGGGATCCCCAAACATCGGGCTTTTCGGGGGGCGCCTGTGCTGCCCATGGGAAGAGCATGCATTGTGGGTTACTGGAGGAACCCGACATGGATTCCACAGGTCAGTGCTGCTGCGGGCGGCGGCCTGGGGGCAGGGAGGGCCGGAACTGCACGGAGACTTGCAAAACTTCAGACCCTGGAACTTGACAGTGGGACCCCGGAACGGAGCAGAAAGCGTGCAGCCGTCCCAAACCCGGGCGAAGCGTGCGTGTGTGTGCGCGTGTGCGTGTCCGCGTGTGCGTGTGATGTGCGCGCTGGGGAGCGCGCTTTCGCCACCTGGGACAAAGTTCGGTGCAGATGCGCTGCTGCGGAGCTCGGGCCCCTCCTGGGCCGCCCCTCCCTGCTCGCTGCAGGGATAGCTGCGCGCTCCAACGACGGCGGGGCTGGGAAGCCCAGCGGAACGGCGGGGGGCGGGGAGGTGGGCGCGCGGCAAAGCTGGTGGTCCTGGGGGACCAGCCCTGGATCTAGAGACAGGGGACCCCAGGAATGTCCAGGCGCTGTCCCTTCCTGCCTACCCGGAAGGCCCCTGCCACTCGCTCCCCGCGAGGCTGCAGCCTGCTGGAGAGGGCTGAAGGGAGGCCTGGCCCAGGTCCGCAAACCGCTATTCGGCTTGGGCACCGCCGCGGGGCGTCAGGGTTCAGGTCTCGGGGTCCTGCAGAGCAGGGGGACAGGAGTCTTACAGCGCAGCTGCCCCGCGTGGCGGCTCCTTCGCGCCTTCAATCCTCCGTCCAAGCGCTGTGCAGAGCGCAGTTTGCAGTCTGAGTTACTCGGAGTTCACTCCCTCCCACTCAGTCACTACCCCCGCGGCGGCTGTAACTTTGAGGTTGATGGGGTGATGTGGTCCAGGAGAGTCAGGGATGGGGCGGCGGGCGCAGCCGGGGTGCGCAGGCGGCAGCTTCGGAGAGCGCCCGCCCGGAACAGCTCCCGCGGGCTCCGCCGAAGGAGCAACAAGTGCTTGCGTCTCGGGTCCCCGCCGCTCCGTCCCGTTCCGAGCAAATAAACGGCCCCGGGAAACTCTCCTGACCTCGGGCCCTAGATGATAGGACGAGGGCCTACCACCGGGGCTGTGGTCATCCGGGCACCTCTCAACCCGGCTTTCTTCGGCCCCTGCAGAAAGACCTGCTGCAGCCCCGGCCACCTGGACACGCAGCCCTCCTGCCCCAGGACCCAGGGTAGTTGTCGGCCTCTGACCCCAGGCAAGGCTCTCCCCTGTGTGGGTGCCCAGGGAGTGGGCAAAGCCCGAGTCCCCGAGGACTCTGTTCCCTCCGTGATGGTGAAGAAGGTGTCCATTTTTAAAATCTCAAGTGCCTGTGAAATTTTGCATCTCCTGAGCACCCCAACATTGAAAGCAAACATCTCTAACAAAATTAAACTCATTCTGCAGAACTGGTGGCCAAGTATTTGCAGGGTGCCCATGTGAGGTCTTGGGGCTCTTTGCACCCCGACCTATGGCTGTGGTTTTTAGCTGAGCCTCTCCATGGCTTCCGTCCCCATCAGGACAGTGGCTATTCTCTGCTTCCCAGCCTGGGTGTGTCCAGAGGTCAGGAGGTAACGGCCACCCCCACCTCGAGTGCCAACGCTGCACACGGGCTCTGCAGGCAGTCCTGTCCCCTCTGCGCTTCCTCCTTCCATACCAGGAGCCATCTCGACTCTGCCACCCAGAACTCAGAATCCAAACTTCTGGGAAGTGGCAGCGTTGAGAAATCGCTGGAGGCGCATCAGTGACATTTCACTCTTCCTTGCAAAGCCCACGGTCAAAGCACTCCTGGCGGGTCTCTGGAATGGCCCTCACCTCCTTTCCAGAGAATTTAATCCAATTAGCTTTCCTCCGAGGCCCCCTTGTTATGGAAAGGTCTCTTCTGCCTGTCTTGGTGAGACCAGCGCTCCTTGGAGCAAGCGGTTCGATTCTCGCCCTTTCGTGTGAGATCCTGCGCGACCAGAAACACGCGCGTTACCGCGATCATTTCATCCCGCAAGGGCTCGAACAGAGACAAGCGTCGGGATCAGAGGCCAGCGAGCCGCGCCCGCGTCCCTCGCTCTCGGAAGGAAAATCCCCGCGAAGAGCCGGCCTCGGGAGCGGTTTGCAGGGCCGGGCTCTCGGGGCGGCCTTGGGGCCACTTCAGCGTGACCTGCGGAAACCCTGCCCTTTGTTCCGCGCACCGAGCCGGTAATATACTCCTCGGGTTTTCCCAAAATACCCCACAAGTGCAGGCCAAGACAGAGGCCCCATCGGGGAGGCCGGAGCCGGCGCGCGCGCCTGGGCCCCGGGCGTCGGCAGCCACCGCGCCGAGCCAGGGCGCAGGGCAGCGGGCGCGAGGTCCCGGCGGTCCCGCGTGGCCCGTCCTCCCCACGCGCGCCCCCTCCAACGCCCAGGCTCCTTTACTCGGGTTACCCCGACACTCGGGAACGAAGGCCGTGGGCGCGTGGAGGTGTTGACCCCTGGATCTGGCGTGAAGTGGCCGCGGCCCGGGCTGTCGGCTGCGCCCCAGGCGCGTGGCTTCTTCCTAAACGGGACGGCGAGTTAGCGCCTCGGGCTGCGGGCTCCTCGCACTGTGCGCCCCCGCGAGCCCAGCGCGGCCAGTGTTCTCGGAGCGGAGCTGAACCCTCGGAGCCCGACGGCGGGGCGAGCGGGCGCTGGGCCACCAGGCCAGGCCCGGCTCCGCGGGGCCCGCGTGGGGACGTTCGGGGGCCTTGGCGAGGAGCCCACGGGGACAGGCAACCGAGGGAGCCGCCCCGGCCCCTGCGTCGCGCCAGCACCGCTAACCCGGCCCTGGGGTTGGTGCGGGCTGCGGGGTCACCTCGGCCACCTGCTCCGCGCCGCGGGGCTGGCGGAGGCGTCGGCATCGCCGCCAGGGCCCGGGATTCCGGGGCTGCACCCCGGGGCGTCCGCCCCAGCCTGTCGGTCCGGTCCCCGCGCGGGCCGCGGGCCGCCGGCCTAGGACCCCGGAAAGGGAGAGGGACCCCAGCTCCAGGGCTGGGATCTGCGCCACCCCCACCCCCCGCGCGCGCGTCGCCATGGAGACCGCTGGAAGTTGGTGGCGGAAAACAGACCGGGCGCAAAACAAAATATTATGAGTGCAGTCGGGTGACTTCAGGGGGCGGGGGCCCGGAGGGCAGGAGCCGAGCCAGTGGCAGGGCGACAACAAAGGGCTCGAGCGAGGAGGGAGAGGGGTCTGGGCCGCTCCGTGCACCCTGTGCGCGGGACGGAAGGCCCCGCTCGGCTGTGGCACCTGCTGGGCTGCGGCGCCCCGCTCTCTGCAGCCTCCTCCCGCCCGGTCCCAGTCCGCAGGCCCAGGCGCCAGCTGCAGGGCCGCCTCCCCGGAGCCACCCGCTCGCCAGCCTGAACGCGGCTGGCTTTTCTTCCCCGCGACCCGGGGGTCGCCCCGAGGAGTTCTCTCCTGGCCTGCTCACACCAGCTGCGAAAGGGGGATGAGCTGGGCGGGGCGCAGAGGAGGAGGTGTGGGCCTGCTGTCCTGGGCGACCCTGTGTGGTCCCTGCCCTTTGTACAGGAGAAAAGCAAGCGGAGTTGGGCCTGGGAGGACTGCGATTCTTCTGGGCCACTTGTGACTTAGGCGAATGCAGCCTTGAGGGCTGGGAGGGTGGTGCTCGGGAAGCCACGGGACCCCTCTTGGCGTGGCCTGGCTGCAGAGTCCAGGAAGCATGCACGGCAGGTGAATCTCTCCCCGAAAGGAACAGGAACTGAAACATTTTGGAGTCACGGGGTTTTAAGAGTGAGAGCTGTGGATAACCATTTTCAAAGGGTCTCTAGTTTCCTCTCACGCCAGCTGAGGTGCGTTCCTTGTAAGGATTTGCTACGAGACACTATGTTTTATGGGGCTGTGGTCTGTGTCAACTTGGGGACACAGAAGTGCTTCTGAGGCCACCATTGCAGCCCTCACATGTGTTGGCGTGGAGAACACGCTGGCCGGCCCACCAGGACGCCGCCAGCACAAGAGACAGCAGCCTCCCCGTCCAAGACTCGGCTGCCTGGCCTGAAGAGGGGTGGCCGGACCGGGGATCACCGCGCCCCTCAGAATCCAACGCACCCTCTGACGTGTGCAGTGTGAAACCTGCCCGGCGTTTGTCTGAAAAGTGGTTTTCAGGCTGCTTTCTCAGCCATCCTCGAGGGAGGAGCGATTGCCAAGCATGGGGCTTCTTCGCCCCCACTTCCAGCATGTTAAGACTGTGGTTCTGAGTCAGGTTGGGGCAGGCTTGCCTTGGGGTCTCTGTCCAAAAGGCTGAGCAGGTATAAAACGAGCCCCTCATAGGCCAGAATGCTGCATGGCTGGAGCCCCACCCCTGCCGCCATCAAGACCGCCCCTCGCGCCTCGTGTTCTGTGGGGCTTTGGGGTAGCGTCTGCTGCCCTGGGGGCCCCACCTCGGCAGGCTGGAAGAGGTGGGAGAAGCCTGTGATGCTGCGTCTACCCCTCTACTCTCCTTGCAATTGCATTAGGGTTTGGGGGTTGAACTCAGAGATTAATTGGCGGTGTTGGGTAAAAGGACAGGGAAAGAGGGAGGGAAAAGGAAGGGAAAGAGAGGAAAAGTGAAAAGCAAAGTGAAACTGAATTTTCTTCAGCCTCAGGGAGGACCTGCTGGATGGCTGGATGGCAGGTCCTGGGGATGAACACGGCCACAGTCCCTGCTGCGGAGGACGCCAGGGCTGTTTGATTAGAGAAGGCACGGGCACCGTGTGTGGTGAGCCACAGGGATGTAAAAACAGGGCCCTGAGCCGAGAGGGAGAGCTGTCCCTTCCGCTGAGCACCTACCGCGTGTCTGTCCACAGCGGGCACGTGCACAGCACAGCACAGCCCAGCGACAGCTCGGCACCTTTCCGGGTGAGCGGGTGGAAGGTGCCCTGGCAAGAGCTAGATCGAGGCCGGCCGGGGACTGCTCTTCTCCACCCAGCCCTGCCAGTCCAGCCCCTGCCAGTCAGGGCTCGGAGGACTCAAATCCAAGAGTCGAAAGCCAGCGTCGTCTCTGGGCCCAGAGGAAGCCCCTCCGAGGGAGTCCCGTGGTGCTCCTGCGCTTGGAGAGGGTTAGATGAGGCAGCAACGATGGACGCTGTGCAGTGCCACGGTTACGTCTAGACTTCGGCCATAGGAAAACCTTGACTTCATTCATTCATTCGTTCGTTCATTCATGCTAGATGAATGATGCTAGTTGCTGAGCTTAATACAAATGCTGTCCCTGCCCCTCCAGAGCGTAAGATTGACAAGTCAATACAAGAACAGAATTTCAGCCAGGGATGGGCCCCAGGAAGAGAAAGCCCATCTGGAGAGCAGTGGACAGGCACTGAGGGGGAGGCGGCTCTTTCTCGGACGAGAGCCTCGTGTCTGGAAGCATCACGTTGCTGAGCCCCAGGTTTTTATGGGACAGATGCAGCCATCGATAGGGCCGTAGGGCATGAGTAGGAAATGTGAAAGCGATAACAGCAGACTCCGTGTGTACCACACGCCTCCACTCCACCGAGTGTGCTCATGCAAGTGTGTTATCTACGTGATGCTCTCAGTAACCCTAGGAGGGAGGCGCTGTTGCTATGCAGAGTTCACATGGAGAAAGCAACAGGCAGAGGTAGCAGCTGATGCGTTCCCTGTCCCCCTGCGCACTGGGCTGATGCAAATAACGGTACTTCTCTTCAGCTCCGCCATCCTTGGTTTCTATTACCCGTGGTCTGAAAATATTAAGTGGAAACTTTCAGAAACCAAGAATCCATAAGTTTTTGATAAGTTCTACTGCAATATATTGTTATCAGTATTCTGTTTTACCATTAGTTGCTGTTAATCCCTTACTATGCCTGATGTATAAACCAAACTTTACCCTAAGTATGTGCGTATGGAAAGAACCGTAATACACAGGGTTTGGCATGGTGCATGGGTTCAGTCCCCGTGACCTATTCCCCGTGGGTAGGGAAAGTGGCCGGGCCCTGCTCGTGTGGGGCCCAGGTCACCCTTACTGTGTGTGCCTAACCTTCCCGAGGCTGAGCACCAGTAAGAAACCCAGCTTCTCACTTGTAGTTGAAAAACTAATGTTTATTAAATGCTTCTCACGTTGCTAGGTACAGTGGACCCTCCAGTTACGACTGGCCTCACATACGAACAACTTGGGTCATGACCAGAATTTTAGTTTAAACTTACAAAGTCTTGACTCACGACCTGAACACCAGCCACTCATGTCTTCCAGATGGTCTCAGACACAGATTTAAAGAGCTCTGGAAGGAACATGACAGCCTCCTTTCTGTGTGGGGTTCACTGAGAAATCCTGGGCCAGTGTCTCCCTAAGGACACTGAGATCTGCCTGTGTGCAGGAGAGAGACTTTGAAGGCTGTGTAGAGGAGCCTGAGCCTTTACTTACCAACTTGAGTTACAACCTGCCCTTGCGAACAAATTGAGTTCGTAAGTCAAGGGTCCACTGTATCTATGAAGTACACTATTAGTTGTATTTTTAGAAATATATGCCAGGGTTCCTGCTTCATCCACCCTCTTCATATAGTGGGATCTAAGATGAAAGGCGCCTAAGAGGGTTTGCGCAGGGAGCCAGGGTCTGAGCCGAAGCCCACAGCCCAGCCTGTCTGGCTGAAGCCACTGCTTGAGTCCCTGGGCCATCCTACCTCTTCTGTTCCATGAGGGACATGGTGGTAGTGGGAGGGATGTCTAATAAAGCAAATATACTTGCAGCAAAAGCAAAAAGGACTTGTTATTTCTCCCTACGTGAGTGTTAAGATAGCCCTTTAACTATGTGGACAGAATTTTAAATTATTGTTGACAAAAATAGGGACATATGTGAAGCATTTGTTTCTTTACCACAAGCATGAAAGCTTCTTTCGTCTTCCTTGAGATTCACTCAAAGCTTAGTTAACGTGTGCTTCGTCCGTGAGAATGTCACAGCTCCAGCGGTGTCCACAGTGGATGCGTCTCAGGGAGGACAGCCCGCGACAACAGCCAGCAGTGACGTGACCGGTTCTGTGGCCATCAGGTGGTGTGACACAGGCACTGTGTGCAGTTGCCGTCCCCGGACACAGGTGTGGCTTCCAGAAAGAACTACAGCTCTGTGCTCAGCAGCCAACTCCAAGCCGCTCGCTGTCCAGCTGGGCGGCCCCCAGCGGGTTGTGCAGCCCCTCTAAGCTTCAGTTCCTTCTTTGTGAGAGGACCCCCAGATCCCACGATCGTTAGGAAAACGTAACTCATATGAAGATTGCTCACATTTAGTCTTTAATTTGGTACCTGGCACCTAGAAATTGCTCGGTAAATATCTGGAATTGCTCAGCAAAAATAACTATCTAGCCTTCCTATGCTTAGATGTCTAGGTAGGGAGAAAATCCTGAAAAACACTTCAGACTGTTTCTAGATATTTTCCTTCATGTGTAGTCACGGCCTCTGCTTTGGTCCCTTTCTGTCTGTCTTTCTTTCCAAGGCTGGGAAGTGCACCCAGGGCCTTGAGCTTGCTGGACAAATGCTCCACCGCCGAGCTCTGCCCGCAGCCAGCCTCCTTCCTGAGGTCAGGGAGGCCTTCCTTTGGAAAGGAAGACGCTTAGCGAGGAGGCAGGGACCTGTGGTGTGGCGGTGCCTGCCGCCCTGAACTTGGACCGAAGGCCCCGCACTCAGAGAGGACGCCTTGTGCCCCCCCTTAGCCCGGGTCATTGGACACTTGGTCTCAAGAGGCGGAAAATTCAGTTCCAAGTGCGTCCTTCTCTGAGGCATAGCTTAGCGGAGTGCAGAGAAAGAGCTTAGTTCCATCTCCTTCTTTAAAATGTGAGGCTAAAATGTCCATCCGTCTGTCTGCACCATTCAGCTCTTACATTTTATTTAATAGTCACGTTTGCCATGCACCATGAGCCCCTCCCTCCTCCTTGTTCCCCTTCCCATTTGGACAGGTTCTTCCTACTTCCCAGCATCTGTCCTCCATTCTGCTCCTCACTTACCCTTTGGGTTTCTCACACAAGAGAAACAATACGATATTTAAACATGTGAGTCTGATTTAGCTCACTTAAAATTATGGTCTCGAGATGCATGCATTGTTTATCCCTCTTTATGGCAGAGTAGTACTCCATTATATGTGAAAACCACGTTGTCTTTATCCATTCATCCGTTGATGGGCATATGGGCTGTTTCTAACATTTAGCTGTTGTAAACTGTGCGGCTATAAACATGAGTATGCATATATCACTGTGCTGTGATGCTTTTAATTCTTTTGAGAAGATTCCTAGAAGGGGAACAGCTGGGTCAAGTGGAACCTTTAGTCGTAGTTCTCTGAGGAATCTCCATACTGATTTCCACAGTGGTTGCACCAGTCTGCACTCCCGCCAGCAGTGGACCAGGGATCCTCTTTCCCCACAGCCCCGCCAGCATTTGTTATTGGTTGATTTCTTGATAGCAGCCATTCTTTCTGGGGTGAGATGAAACCTCAGCGTTGTGTTCATCTGCATCTCTCGAATGACCAGTGATGTTGAATATTTTTTCATGTGTTTGTTTGTCATTTGTACTTCTTCATCTGAGAAGTGCCTATTCATTTCAGACCCTCATTTTTGGATTGAGTCTTTAAATTTGGGGAGTACTTGCAGTTCTTGAGTTCTTGAAATTTTGGAGAGATCACAAAAAGCAGGAAAGCAGGAAAGCATGAAATGCAGCATGATGCTTTCAGCTGAATTTGGCCCAGATTTGGTCAACTGGGACTGGACCGACCTATACCAGTAGATTATGTGGTTTCGGTCGTGTTGTCTCCAAGCCTCAGAGCAGGAGCGCGTCAATATCTGCGTGTAGCTTCCACTCCACAGCTGGTTAATCTTCTAGAAAGCCCGAGGCATAACTTGCCTCTTGGCAGTTGTTTGTGTGAGGTTTCGAGCTGCTGCCCCTGGGCTTCCATGGCTGTGGTTGTTCCGTTTGGATTGGAAGGGATCCGCAAGCTCCGAGAAGCCTGGTGAGGGTAGCTGATGTCCGGTCACCCGGCTGTGCTGAGGTGGCTTGTTCAGGTGCAGCCTCAGTGAGGTTATGGGGTACAGCGGGTTTTATTGCAGGGGACAGAGAATTTCCACTCCATGCCTGCTGGCCCCTCGGCTCCAGTAAATTGGTGGAAATGTATCCGCAGGCCACACAAGGGACCTCGACTTTGAACTGGGCTCAGAACAGATCCCTGGAATAACCCAAAGCGCCACGAGTGATTCTAGTCACACTACCAAGCCAGCATCGAATGTTTAAGGCACAAATGCATTTTGTGAAAACAGTTCTGGCAGTGCGGGCGGTAGCTTTGGCTCTTGATGTTGCTGTGAAATGAGCCCAAGCCACTCGGAGCTTGGGAGAGGAAGGGTTTCTTTGAATGCCACAGTTATAGAATTTATATGTATATTCAAATGGCCACGAGTGACTGAGTTCCACATTAGCTTTTCAGGATGATTGGTCTAAATGTGGGGTCTTCAGACATATAACATGTTTATAATTTATAATTTGGGTCCTGGATCTGAAGTGCCCATGAAGAAGCCACGTTTCTTCTGCAGTTGTTAGGACCCACAGCATGAACTCGAGCCTCTTTAGATGGAATTGATCGGCTTCCGTACACATTTCGCTCATTTTCTTTGTGCTGTTCCCTCCTGAGTAGTCTTGCCTGAGAGAAGACATAGGGCACCATGTGGAGCTCTTCCCTCTATCAAGTCCTTTCGTGTTGTCCTCAGATGACCACGAGATGGGCTAAAATTTCTGCTCCTGGGAGTTTCATTTCTTTCACTCTTTTCTCAAATAGTGTCTCCAGAAAGCATTCTTTGATGTTATAGAAAATACACGTCTGGCTGAGAAGTGCATAGAGTTGCCAGGAAGAAAATCCGGAAGGGTTGAAGTCCTCAGCTAAAAGCTCAAAGCTTCTCGGCATTGGACAGATTTCTAAAGTGTCCATGTGTCGTCATGAGAGAGGCCTTTGGTTGCCACAAACTTTTAGTTTACCTCACTGGGCCGGGTGTTGGCACTACTGTGCTGCAGGTAGGGGACCTCCTCAGAAATGCCAGGTTTGGGGAAAGAAACATCTTTTTCTCCCAGTCAGGAGTGGAAACTGCTGTGGTCAGAAGCATGAGCGGTTTCCCTGCTCCTCAGACTCTGCCGGTGCCTGGGCTGCGAGGTGTTCTCTGCTGGGCACCTCGCAGGGCAAGGCCGAAGGGCACTGGGCTGGGAGTCCTGCCTGCTCAGCCTTGCCCTGTGACACCTGGAGCCTCTGACTCTACCAGGAGCACTGCCGGCAGAGTGTCCAGGGGACTCAGGAACTGAGAAACCCTCCCTACGGATCTGTGCTCTCTTCAAAGACTTTCTTGGTTTTGAAAGAGACTTCCCCCAGCCAGTACTGGGGCTTGAACCCAGGGCCTTCATACTGAGCTACGTCCCAGCCCTTTTTAAATTTTTTAAAATTTTGAGATAGGATCTTGATAAGTTTTTAAGTTGCCCAGGCTGGGTTTGCATTTGTAATCCTCCTGCCTCAGCCTCCCAGAGTGCTAGGATCAAAGGCGAGCTGTACCACACCCTGCTTTCTAAAAATGAGATGAAAACACCACAGCCATGTGATTGTGCACCTGGGGATACAGAGATCATTTCTGAGATGGAATAAGTGAAAGATCTGGTAGTTGACAGCAGGATTACTTTGTGATTTATTTTCAAAAAATTTTCTGTATAAAGATGTTTGCAATTGGGTAGTAGATTAGTAAGGCTTTTTTCCAGGCCTGGTGCTGAGTACTAATGTGTGTTACTTCACTGCATTACCACGCAGAGCCCACGTATGGCCTTGTAGCCCTGCTTCACAGATGAAGAAACTGAGGCTCAGAGAGCCTAGGTAACTTGTCCAGGGCGCACCTCCTGTGTCCAGCCAGGATTCGAACACTGGTCACTCTGAGTCTAAAGCCAGGCTGCTTCCTCATCAGCTAAAACCTCAGGCTAGAAGGGGATCTTGGAGCCCCACATCCCAGCCCTCGGCCTCCAGGACTTTGGCAGCAGGAGGCTGACTGAGGGTCCTCTGGCGCCCTTCCTGGGGACCCCTCTGCACCATGCGGCTTGGCTCTCCAGTCACTCAGAGCTTCAAGTTTGAGCTGCCACCCCCGAGGGCCTGGATCCACCCCACCCAGACACTGCCAACCACTTTGTGATTCTAACGTCATACACACATCATCGAGGGCTTCACAGCTGTCCACTCACAGACACAGTTCCACTTGGAATCGCCCGGTGCAGGCTCTGAAATCTGCAGGCTGTGAATCAGCTTTGCCGTGCATGGACGCATGGACGTGGCCTCAGTCTGCTTGTCAGGAAGGTGGAGCTATTCCGGGAGCCGCCCCTAGACAATCGTGAGGAGGGAGAAAGGTGATCGAGTAAAGGTACCAGCACGGGCCAGGAACGCTGGGAAAGTTCAGCGCACGTGAGGTGCCCGGATGCCACTTGCTTCCTCCCGTGGCCTCCTGATGCTTCTAAGACCCCTCCCTACCATGGGCCCCATAGGAAAAGAAAACACAACTTTATGGAGTGCACTGGTGTGTTCAGTCTTTCCAGATGCTGCCCCTGAACCGAGAGCTGGCACGATCAGTCATTGCCATCTGACACCAGGGGAAACTGAGGCTTGGAGGGATTCGGCCACGTGTTGGTTCATGGTACCGCGGGCGTCCACACGGAGGCCTGTCGTGGTACCAGGCCTGAGGAGGCTTGTTTAGATCAGGCCACCCCGCAGCAATGACAAGCAGTCACGGCGCTGGCTGAGGGCTCCCCGCCAGCGGAGTCCAGGCTGACCTACGTCCTTGTCCTCTGTGCTTAGCATGGTGCCTGGCATCCACGAGGGCAACGGACACAGTCAGTGCCTAGTAAATGCTCACTTGGCCACTGCGCCCGCCAGCCTCAGCCTCACAGGGCTGCTTCTGAGCCCGGTTCTAGCATGGCGGCTCAAGCCTCCGTCACACCAGTACGGGGCAGATCAATGTCGGGTGAAATCATGGTCCCTCGACCTCCTGCTCCCCACCAGGCAGGCTGCTGATGTTCCCCTAATTCGTTTCTTTCCCCTCCAAGTCCTGTCCTTCCTCCACTCCTTACTGATTTGCTGGTTTTGCCCCAGGTACAGGGACTAGCAGGTGAGCATGTTACAGTCAGCTCTTAAGGAGCTTCTATTATTCTCCTAATCCTCATAATAACTTCATGGGGTCGATTTATTTTTATAGGAAGGAAATGGAAGTCCACGGGGTTAAGTAATTTGCCTGGGGTTGCAGAACTTGCTTAGCCCATTGTAACGGAAGGAATAGAATTAGTGTCTTTCTGGCTTCCAAACCCAGGTTTTTTGCACAGCACCAAGAGATCCAAGAATCAAACAGGAAAAGGAACAGGAAGAGCCCAGAGGAGGTGCCCTGGGCCTGAGCATGGCATGAAGATTGGGGTGGCTGAGCACTTCCTATGCCTGTTCACTTACATCCCATACAGACCCCATTTCTTGCTGTCACTGATTCTGGCCCCCTGACTTTGCAGATGGAGAAATCGAGGCTCCAGGAGGTCAGCTCTCTTACCCAAGAGTGAGCCTTGAACCTAACAGTTTGGCTTCCCCATTCCTGCTCTTCACTATGGCACTGTCACCAAAAAGAAAAGTATTTTAAAAGTTCCTCTGCCATCAACAAGTACTTGAAGTCACAGAGGCCCTACGTGTCTCGGGCTTGCAGTGTCTGGCGCGATGCAAGGTGCTCCTGTCCACTTGCTTACGGCTCACCCCGCAGCAAGGAGGCCGGCAGGTTACTGATCCGAGTCGTATGCTGAGGGCTGCTGTGGTCTCAGCTCTGCCTTGACACATGCAGCCAGGAAGCGATGGGAGGGGAAGAGAGCATCCGTGTGGAGTCGATCCCTGAGCCCAGCTGGCTGCTCTTCCTTCTCCTGGGAAATGACGCGGGAGACAGAAACGTTCTGGGCTCCAAGTTGCTCGTTAAAGTATTGTTGAAACCCAGAATTGTGCGTAAGGGACAGCAGACGGCTGTCACACAGCGACAGCTGCGAAGACTAGCCACATGGCGGAAGTCAGCACGATGGGCTGTTAGGAGGGACAGGAGCTGCGTGAGAGGCCACTGCTCACTTCTGTGTGTATGTGGCTGTGAGATTGGGGAGCAAGGAGGAACAGAAGCTCCCAGGGAGAGGGGCGGCTCTGCGGGAAAACCTGTTTCTCTGCCTGCCATTTAGAAATGTGATTTCTCTGGTGCATGTAGCCTCAGAGAAGGAAGTTTGGGTGATTTGTCCCCAAAGTGCAGGCTGGGGTGAGGTGTCTGGGTCCTGCAGTCAGGAATGCCAGGCTCCCAAGCCCCATCCCCTAACAGGGGGGAGCGAGGAAGCCGAAAGAGTCAACAACAATCAAAAGTCCCCAAGGACAAGGCAGCGATGTCCACATGAGCAGATGCTGGGCAGAGAGCGGAGCCTCAGGCCCAGTGATTCTGTTCTATGTATTTTAATAATATTGCAGTGATGGAGATGAACTGTGTCGACATGGGGGAGGGAGGTCAAGGGAAGCAAATGTTCTCGGAGTCGGCTTTTGCGGTGAATTTCCCCTCCACGGGAGGTGGCACTGAGCTCCTTAGCTCTGATTCCTCTGCTGCCTGGAGACTGAGTTCCTGATCTCCCGGCAGACGTCCTGAGTGCACCCTTGGGTGTTTGCCCGTTAGTTCTTGTGCAGTGCAAGGAACAAGCCCTTCATCTCTGCTGACCTTGGGTTCTGTGTTTTGAGTTTTACTGCAGTGAGATCAGGTGCAGAGCTGAGCACCCGCTCTGTGTCTGCTGTTCTGCTGGAGGCAGCTCAGTCCCCAGTGGCCTTCCAGGCTGCCAGACCACAGCGCTGTCCCATGGGTGAGCGGTCAGGGCCCAGCCCGCGGGGCCGCCTGACTCGGCAGCTGTGTGGTCTTGAGTGAGCTTCAGCTCTGACGATGGGGTCAGTGAGGGCCTTGGGGCCACCTTCCAAGAGAGTGTCCCCGCTGTCCCTTGAGAGTCGCCTGGGTCAGGCTGTGACCGAGACCCCCAAGGATGCGGATGAGACTGGAGGACACTGCCAGGGCAAGGGAGCCCAGTCCCAGGAGGGGGTGCCCACCTTTTCCCTCCCCTCCATCTTTCTCCCCATGCCTGCCCCAGCCCAGGCCTCTAAGACCTGGCTAGATGGGCAGTGGCCTCCTGCCCCGGGGGACTGTGACATTCCAGTTTGCCAGGGAAAGCCCCGGCGTGCCCTGGGGTCCTGGAAAATGACGAATAAGGCTGCTTTTCCAGATCAAAGTGCAGGCCTGGATACCGAGTGATGCTCTCACGCTAGTCCATGGCTTCCGTCCCTCTGAGGCTCGGCTTTAAGAGTGCATCGGGCAGCTCGGGATGGGAGGGCTTACAGCAAACCTCCTTCTGGACAAAACCCAGACGCCTCAGCCGAACACTCGTGAGCATGGAGCCGCCCCAGAGCCAGACAGGAAGTTCTGGGTGCACACGTGTCCAGCAGCACCAGAGGGGAACTGGGCCTGCATCGCCACCTGTTTCTCAGTGCGGTTGTGCATGGCGGAGTCTTGAGCTGAACTCAGCACAGACTGTGTCCATCCATCTGTCTGTCAGGCTGTGTCTGTCCGGCCCACCATAAGGAGCAGACAGGAGCAGTGAGTGAGTGGATGCGAGTCCTCCGTGGGTTCCCTTTCCGAGCCGGCGCGGCTGGCTCACCTGCTCAGAGCCCTGTACGGTCCTCCGGGCACTGGAAACAAACAGGAAGCTCTTACGATGGCCAGCACGTCCCTGCGCATTTTCAAGCCCCCAGTCCTCGCCCTGCTGTCCCCCTGTTCCCTGTCCCCCACCCCGCCTCTGGCCTCGGGGGGAGACCTCTGTGTCCCCATGGCCTAGAGCAGCACCCATCTCTCTGTCACCTTCCGCCACTGCTGCTTCCCGAAGTCATCTCTTCCTCCGCACAGGTCCCTGTCCCCACACAGCTGACTACCTGCCCGACTTGGCCGTGTTTGTCACGAGAGCCGGGCAAGCAGTCGCTGTTTGGAGAGCACAGGGAGGAATCACAGCGGGGCCGGACAGGGCCCCTTCCTGGAACCCAGTGGCCCTTGGGGCAGGGCCTGTGGCATTGCCACGGCATCCTCCTGACCCCACCCCACCCCAGGTCACCCTGGAGAAGCCACAGCTGCCATCACACCTCCTGTGTTGCCACCAGCGGAGCCCAGGGACAGAGAAAGGGCCGGAGGATGAGCAGGAGGCCAGCCCTTCCCGGGACCAGAGGGGACTGGAGCGGTTCTACTGGTAATGAGCAGGGCCGGGAAGGGACCGGGCCAGCCTCCGAGCCTCTCAGTACCACTTGTCAGCTCCTTTGAGTCATGCTTCTAAAGCTGCCAATTGCTGAAATAGGTCGAGCACAGCTCCCTGAAGGGCAGTGGGCGCGGAGCACGGACAGCGCCTTCCGTGAGAGCCTGGTGACGCCCCAGCAGACCTCCCTGCACCCGCCCGTCCAGCCTGGAAGCAGAGCTCCTCTGCACCTTTACTTCCCTCCCTGCTGGGGACCAAGGTAGCCTCCTGGCTGCCAGCTGCTCCTCGTGGACACCCTGCCTGTCACCCCTCCACACCTCCGGCCCTGGGCTGATGATCACATCTCCTTTCCAGAGCCCCGGGCCTTTTCCGTGACTGTGACCCTCTTGTGCGTGTGCCCTGCTTCCCCTTGGTTTGGCGGTGGTGACTCCTTTGGGGACCACCTGCAGTGCCACCTCACCCTTAGAAGGCCTCCTCGTGTGCCCCTCAGCATCATCAGAAGCCCTGCTGTTCTGCTTCCTCTGGGTGCGGAGGCCAAGCGCTCCAGGGAGAGGACAGCAGGCCAGCTGTGGTGACAGACCTGGCTCGGCTGCACATCCAGGGCCTTCCCCAGCTTCTCGGAGTCTCCCTTTCCTCCTGGCGGAGCAGACTTAAGAATCTTTTCCTGTTGCTCTGAGGAGTGGAGACAGTATGGGAAACAGGGTGACTGGCAACAGGAAGACACAGTACATGTGACACCACCATGCCCCTCTGTCCCCATCCCTTGGCAGTAACTTCGGGTCTGTGGAGCTGGGGCCTTCCTCTTTATGGCCCACAGCCCAGCATGCTAAGAGCTATACCTGTGCCATCTCAGCTCATCTCTGGAGGCTGCAGGTGGGGATTTAGGAAGGTTCAGGAGCCTTCTCCATGTCGTACAGCTAGTAAGTGGCTGGGCTCGGGTTTGGAATCCAGTTGTCCCAAGCCTGCCCTGTCTCTTATTTCCTCTTGCTCTCACTTTGTCCCCTGGGGCCACCCCAGGTCACCACACACCCAGTCCTCCTTACACAAGTCAAGCAGCGTTCCCCGAAGGGCCCGAGCCAGCCTCTCTGAACCTTGAGAGACCTTGTTCTCTCACCAGACTAAAGCTCTGCTCAAATTCTGTTTCCGCTCAGAGGCCTCCCTGGTGGAGGGTCTGTCTGTCTCTGCCCTTTATCCGACTTTGCTTTGCTTCATCGCAGTCGTCACCACCAGCTATGTGCCCATCGCTGTTCTAGGCTCTCAGGGACCAGGTACTCAGTGAGACAGATAAGGTTGTCCACCTTCACGTTAAGGGTGAGGAAGATGTACGATAGAAAAATCAACAAGCATGATAGTTTTAGGTCTTGAGACCCTGGTCCACCAGAGATATCCTGCAGTACCATATTGGCTTCCTGTTGAGCAGCTTTTGTGCATCCCTTCTGCTGGAAGTTGACACTGAAGGCACTTGGTCATTATTTGCAAAACGAATGGATAGTCTAACAGATCCCTGGGACCATGCTCCGCAAACTTCGAAGACCGCCTGGCTTTAGATGATGATCTCTATCGGCTCTGTTTGCCAAATGAATGCATGTTCGTGAGGCACCGCTCTGAGCCTTGGACCATCTTGGACCTGCTGAGTCCTGGGTGTGGCCACTTCCTGGGTGCTCTTTGTTGCCACACAGGGAACAAAGCTTCCTAGAAAACCCGATAATGTACATGGCCCTGCTCAAATGCACTACAGTATGTGAAACTGAAAATCACTTCAGATGGAGGCTTCCGAGTCCTCCACCCAAAGCGAAGAGGCAAGTAAAGAAGCTCTGTCCCGAAGGACATGGGTTAAGTCCTGGTGAAAATCCATATGCATCACCTGCCTCCTCCTCCCCGTGTGCCGTTCTTGGAGCCCAGGCTCACAGCCATCTGTAAATCCTTCCGGCATCTAGAGAGAGCTTGGTTCTTACCGAAAGGTCAGATGGTTTTGGAGGATCTCAAATGAGGCAGCTGGGAAGGAGAAGTAATCTATGCGGGAGCTGAGTGCCCCTTCTCCGCCAGGAACACAGTGCCAACCTCGAGGCCGCCTTGCTTTGGAGCCCTGGCATCAGAGCCCGAGCTCCCAGACCTCTAAGAAGCAATAATAAACACACCATGCAGGGCCAGGGATCTAGCTCAGTGCCACTGAGCCTGCCTTGAAAGCGCAAGGTCCTGAGTTTGATCCCCAGTACCAAAAAAACAAAACAAAAAACCACCATGCAGTGTTGTTCTGAGGTTTCGTTTGGGAAGCTTTCGTGGGAAGATGCCTTTCCCAGCACTGCACACAGTAGGGGCTTCATGTTGTTCTGGAGAAGTGTAGCATGTTCAACAGCACATCTGTACCAGGCGCGTCCAGAGGCTGGCCACAGCGTGGGCCCTGTGTGCAGGAAGGAGGGCAGGGTGACAAGCCATGTCTGCCTGAGCTCAGGAAGCAGCCTGTCCGCTTTCTGGACGGTGATCAGAGGGAGGGGCCAGGCTTTCTCGTGCCTCCGTCACCCACGGCTTCTCTTCAGTGCAGCTTCTTGTTTCTAGAAGGTACAAAAGAGATATTTGTTGCATTTGGAAAATCACCATTGATGTGTGGCACACTTTCTACTTGATAAGGAAGAAAACAGTTAAGAAACGCTACAGCTGTCAGGTGGGTCTACTTACACACTTCGTGTTCCTCGCTTACATCATGCTTGTCACTAAGGTGACATCGCTCAGGCCACAGGAACCCTTTCTACCAGCGATGGCGAACCTTTCAGAGCTTTCAGTGATACAAACAGCCCATTGCAGCACGTGTGCCATCGGTTCACCACCACTGCTTCATCCCACACAGTGGTAGGGAGTCCAAAGAAAGAATCAAATGAGCCGCCTTCGGGAGATGCGAGACTGATGAAGAAGTATGGAAAGGAATTCAGCAAAATTACAACATGGGAGAGGGGTAGAGAAATGCTAACACAAGGCCGGCTGCGCTGCATCCTGTGTTCTAGGGACTGCGCAGGACACAGAGGGAGCTCAGTTCACACTTCAGTGAGCACTGCGGTTATGACTCCAGGGTGAGTGCTGATCCTGTGTCCTACTAGCTGGGTGACTTTGGACCTAATCTTTTGTGTGTGTGTTTTTTTGGTACCGGGGATCGAACTTGGGACCTTGTACTTTCGAGGCAGGTGCCAGAACCACTGAGCTAAGTCCCCAGCTGGACCTAATCTTTTGAGCCTTGGTTTTCTTATCTATAAATGTGCCTATTAAGAGCTGGGCATTGTGGTGCATGCCCGTAATCCCAACAATTGGGAGGATCACTGAGTTCAAGGCCAGCCTGAACCACGTAGCAAGACCTTGTCTCAAAAAAAGGTGCCTATTAGCAGCCTCTGCCTCATAGGGTTATAATAGGATCTAAATGTTACTGCATGTAACAGGTTGTACAATGCCTGACCATCCTAAGTGTGTGATAGATGGTGGCCTTTCCTATTACTAAATCATATGATCAAATAAATAAGGCAGCAGAACACAGGACTTTATCCAGAAGTCAACATGCGTCATTCTGGTTGAGTAATTGCTGAAGATCGTTCTAAAGTGCACGAACTGTCCCTCAGTTGACCTGCATAGAGGCCTCCTGGAGTGTAGTATGGAGCAACCTGGCACCTGGGACTCGAGCAGCAGATGCCCTGCTGAGGACCCCACTAGGGAAGAAGGCAAATGTCTTGATGCACCTGTGGCTCCAGGGGCTGTGGGACACGTCTGCATCACACACACACAGCCTGGAACACCGACCCTTGATAGCACAAGAGCTTCAGGTGGCGGCTTCACCAGACTCAGCACATTTCACGCATCCGTCCAGACCCTCGGAGTCTGTCCTGGAGGCCAGATGCCTGTCTGGACGCAGACAAATCAGAAGGCACCAGAAACAACTGGATTAGATGGCGAAGAAGCAGGAGGCAGGTCTTCCAAGAATGAGCTGAAGCGAGTAGAGCACTTTGACCAGAAGAAGAGACACGACGGGGGTCTTGCCATGTCCTCCGTGTGCCGCCGAGACCCTTCCCCAGCATTGTGGGGAGCCATGGGGCTACACCAAAGGCCTGGGGCAGGGAGACCTGTGTGGGAGCAGCGGGTGGCAGAGAGGGTGCTCGGCGAGTGGTCCTCCCAGCCTTCCTCATGGTGCTATACTTCCCTGGCCTTGTACCCTCGCCGTGCTCCCTCCAGTGCTGGCTGGGGTGCACTGGAGAAGCAGGAGCCCAGGGAGGCCCCTACTGACTCGAACCTTGGCGGGCAGGTACCACACAGCCGGAGCTGGCTGTGTTCAGAGCTGGCTGTCCTCCAGCCGGGGCCAGGAGTCCCTTGTGGCCACCGCTCCTCGGGGCTCTCACTGCAAGAACTGACCCCTTCAGGAACTCGGAGGGGACTATGCAGATGCAGTCAGGGGCCCTCTGGGAGGCAGAGGGGCCTGCAGCCCAGCTTCCCAGCATTCCCGGCTGGTGTGTCCACACTGTGCACTCCATATCTGCAGGGGGGTGCATTTTAATGTTTTCAGCTTCTCTGCCCCTCAGTATTTTCTCGGAAATACCAGATTTCCATATCCTCCTAACAAGCTGGCTCTTGTTCCGCTCTTTGGCTATCTTCCCCCAACTTATTTACAATTTTGGAAGCAGCTTTTAAAAGAATATTTGTTGGAACAGAAAATATTAAACAACACGAAACACCCAACACTTCTCATTGCTGGTGCTGTTGCGTGTGCTTTTCCTCACTGGGTAGCAAATCCACCGCCTGGCTTTTTTCTGCCTGCAGTTTGTGACCTGCGTGCTAACCAGTGATCCTTTCCTTGGCTCTTTGAATTACGAGGGGTCACTTTACTTGATCCCTCTGTGCCTCAGTTGCTTTCTAGGAAAAATAGAGATTAAAATCCTTGCTTCCAAGAGTTGCAAGGACTCAAAGAGGGAACATATGTTAAAATAATCCATGCCAGCTCCCGTATTACCCAGAAGCCAGTGGGAGACAGTCTCGCTCAAAAGTGCACGGTGATCATCTTCCTAATCTCGCCATCTTGGTGCATCAGCTTTCCTGAGCAGTACTGTCTGCAAAATTGCACAATAGAAAACAGGAGTTCACTGGCAAAACAAATTGAGGGTACAATGCTCAAATACGTTGTCCAGGACACAAAAAGGTAGGAGCCCCAGAGTTTTGCACACGTTAAATGCCGACAAGCTGCCCAAATACGGCAGCAATGGTGCCTCACCCTGGGCATGGCAGAAGGCTGAGTTTGAAAGCGGGTGTCAGCAAAGTTGTAGCTCCCTCACTACCACCGAGAGGCAGAAAGCAGTTATGTGAGCGGGCGCCACTTAGGACACCAAAGGAGGTGGGTGTGCATTTCGCACATTCCTGTGGGGTGCAGTTCCAATCCGTGTAGTTCTCTGCATTTACCTAGTGTTTCTCATGGACAAATGGAGCACAAGGAGACACGACATTTGCACTGTGCTCAAACTGTTCTCTAATGTACCACCTGTGCCAGAATGCGTGGCTGTTGAATGAATGAATGAATGGTGAGTGGTCTAAAAATGAAATGAGCATTATGGCTTCATTGTAAAAGTGTGTCAGCAGCCTTTGAAACTGGACAGAAAAACTATAGCCTTTGGGTTTTAAAGGTGCTACAGAGCTCCTCTAGAGCTGTTGATTTCTCCCGCTGTGGCCTCCGGTCATGCTGGGGTCACTGGATGGGGAAGGCGACTGCCTGCCTTCCTCCATTCAACCAGCCTCTCCAGGGTTTTGTTTGCTTTTCTTTCATTTTTATTTGAAGAAAAGATTCTGCTAGTAAACGAGTTTGCAAGCCAGCGCCAATGATTCAGTTGACCAAGTTGTGTTTTCTGAACGACTTCTCAGGAATATACCTTCTTTGCAAAGGAAGATAATCCCCATTTGGTAGGAGGGGTCTCAGAATTCTCCAGAAGTCATAGAACCGGACCAGGGGATACCCAAGTGGAGGTCCTGACGGCCCCATGGCCTCCACCCTAATCTCCGCGATGCGGCTTGTGGGTGCATGTAACCGCCGCTTCCACTCTGGGGCGTCCTGGGGCCTTGCTGAGCTGTAGATGAACTGCTTTTGTGATGTTCCTGTCTCCTTCCAGACGCAGCAATCCCGTGACTTCTTTTCTGTTGTTTTTTGTGTTTTTTAGAGAGCTGGATTGAAAGATGTCTCAATGAAAGTGAAAACAAACGTTATTCCAGCCACGCATCTCTGGGCAATGTTTCTAATGATGAAAGTAAGTGCTTGAAATTCTCCTCCTCGACACACTAACACGGTCCTCATCCCGCTGGGGGACAGCGCCTTGCTCTAGACCGCTGGGCTGGGGCGACTGCCCGGAACAAGAGACCCTCTGGCCATTTCGGAAGTGCGGCGCCCTCCCCGGGGCATGCTGTGAAGGGGTGGAAGCCGGCCAGGCGGACATGGAAGTCAGGGCCATGGCAGCGACTTGCTGTTCGCAGACTCACCTTCTGCATGGATTTCCGTAGTGTCCCCAGAGACCCCATTCTAGCAATGCTCCCACCGGGCAGATGAGGGAGGGGAACAGCCACTCACTGTCCACTCCCGCGTGGGTTGAAAGTCGCTGTGTTGTTGTTTCCCGTCACCAAAGTCCTGCTATTGGAAAGTGAAACTTTTCTCCCCGATGTAGACCAGGGAGCTGGAGTTGACCACAGGATGCACCAAAAACGGAGGGCGGGAGGACTGGCCTATTGGAGGTGTCACTTCCCGCAGGGCCAGAAGCATCTTTGTGCCCTGGTCAGGGATATACCCAATCTTAGCTCAGTTTTCTCAAAGCCTGGCCAGGAGCCTCCCACCCACCACCCCAGGACATCTGTTCAACGTGCTGGATGTGGGCATGGCCTCTGTCATAACCGCTCTGCTGACTTTTAAACTGTTGAGAGAAATTCAACATAAGCTACAGGACTCTTCTATGAATAGTTTGAGGAATTTTTTCAACGTACCGTGTCCACCTTGTATAAACCCTATCCAGAAAAAGATACAAGATCCCTTCCTTTTTTTTTTTTTTTTTTTTTTTGGTACCGGGGATCGAACTCGGGACCTTGCGATTGCGAGGCAGGCGGCGGAATCACTGAGCTACATCCCCGGCCCCTTCCTTTTTAAGGTCGACTGTGTTTGTGACTTGGATAGACCACACTTTCTCCATCTACTCTTCTATTGATGGACATCTGAGTTCCTTCCAGGTTTTGGTCACTGTGAAGCACGGTCTGGCGGACACAGATTTGGGCATACACCCAGAACTGCAGTCGCTAGAACCTAGGGGGATTTCATGTTTTGTTGTTGAGAAATCACAGACCTAGTTGCCATGGGGCCGCACAGTTTTATCCCCTCCGGAAATGCACAGGAGTTCCAATTTCTCCACACCCTGGCCGCCACTTGTGATTCTGTAAAAAGCACCCTCATAAGTGTGGAATGGCAGCTCATTGTGGCTTTTTAAAACTTTTATTTTTATTAGTACATATTTGTAGTCCAGAACCTCATCCATCGTGGGTATTTGGTGCACACACACAACACATCTTCATTTTTTATGCCCCCTTCCTCTTCCTTAATCCCTCTGTCTCTTGGTCCCCTTGTCATTTGCAAAAGATCCGTCCCCTTGTTTCCTATCATCTGTCTTTTACCTTGCTCTTTACTTATTCTTTGGGTTTCTCATGGAAGAGAAACCACACAATACTTAAGCTTGCGTGTTCATTGTGGCTTTGATTTGTATCTCCCAAATGATTCATATATTCAGCATCTTGTCATGTGCTGGCATGACGGTGGTCATGTGTCATCACCATTTCTGTATCTTCTTTGGAGAAATGTCCTTTGCCCCATTTTTACCAGGTTGTTTTTGTGTTGCTAGGTTGTAGGATTTCTTTATACATTCTGCATATTAGGGCCAGGGATGTGGCTCAGTGGTGGAGTACTTGCCTAGCATGTGCAGGATCCTGGCTTCTATCCTCAGCACCACCAAAAAGCATTCTGAATATTAGCCCCCTCTCAGATACGTGATTTACAAATATTTTCACTCATTGTATAGATTGCCTTTTTACTCTGTTGACTGTATTCTTTAATGCATGAAAGATTTTTATTTGGAGGTAGTAGTTGCACACAAAACTATTCACATGAGATCTATGTACTTTATGTTCAGAAAGCACCCTGTTTTTTTTGTTTTTTTGCTGGTTCCTTTGGTGCTATATCCAAGAAATAATTGTCAAGTCCGTTTTCGTATAACTTTTGCCCTATGTTCTCTTCTAAGGATTTTATATGTTATGTCTCACATTTAGGTCTGTGATCCACTTGGAGTTAATATTTGTTTACAGGGTTAGGGAAGGGTCCACCTTTCCTTTTCTACATGTAGATATCCAGTTTTCCCAGCTCCATTTATTGAAAAGATTGTCCTTTCTCTGCTGAATGGTCCTGGTGCCTTGTCAAAAATCATTTGACCACTGCACGTGGTGGCACACACATATAATTCCAACTACTTAGGAAGCTGAGGCAGGACGATTATGAGTTTCAGGCCATCCTGGGCAACTTGGCACAACCCTGCCTCAAAACAAAAAGTCAAAAATGTCTGGAGATGTAACTCAGGGCTGGAGCACCTGCCCAGCATACACCAGGCCCTGGGTTCAATCTCAGCACTATAAAAAAAATCACTTGACCATACACATGGGGGTTTCCTCTGTGTTTTCTATTCTATTCCTTCAGCCAATATGTCTGTCTTTATGCCCAAACCACCTGTAGCTTTGAGGTAAGTTTTGAAATCAGAAAATGTCATATCGCCAGTGTTGGTATTTTTGTTCAAGATTGTTTTGGCTACTCAAGTTCCCTTGAGATTCCATATGAATTTTAAAATGAGCTTTTCTATTTCTCAAAAATGCCTCTGGGATTTTGTTTGCTTTTTGCAGTAGTGGGAATGGAACCCAGGGCCTCACTGATGCTAACTAAACAAGTGCTCTTTCATGAGGCTACACCACCAGTCTATTTTATTTTATTTTATTCTACTAAATTTTTTTTGAGATAGGGTCTCACTAAGTTGCTCAGGATGGCCTCAAATTTGTGATCTTCCTGTCTCAGCCTCCCAAGTTGCTGGGATTGCAGGCTTATAGGTCACAGTTCCTGGCACCTTTGAGATTTTGATTGGGTTTTGCTGAATCTGTAGATCACATTGTTTTGACATCTTAATATTAAGTTGGTCATTCCATGAACAGAGGATGTGTTTGCATTTGTTGGTGTCTTTAATTGTCTCCAATGTTTTATAATTTTTCTGCATACATGTCTGGGTTAAATTCATTCCAAAGTATTTTATTCTTTATGATGCAATGGTTTTCTTAATTTCCTGTACAGATTGTTCATTGTTAGTTCACAGAAGTGCAGGTGATTTCTGAGTGTTGATTTCATATCCTGCAACTTTCCTGAATTCATCTCTTAGTTCTAACATGGTATGTGTGTATGTCTCTGTGTGAGTCTGTGTGTGTGCACGGGTGGGCATGTGTGGAACCTTTGGAATTTTCTACCTAGAGAATCCATGTCATCTGTGAACAGAGATGATTTACTTTTTTCTTACCAACTTAGAATCCTTTCATTTCTTTTTCTTTCCTAATTGCTCTAGCTAGTACTATGTACTATGTTAGGAAGAAGCAATAAAGCAGGCAAGCTTGTGTGGTTCTGAATCTTAGATGGAAAAGAGTTCAGTCTTCTACCATTGAGTATGATGTTAGAGGTGGGTTTTCCATGCAGTCTTATTGTGCTGAGCTCGGGCACAAGGTCCTGAGTTTGATCCCTAGGACCAAAAAAAAAAAATTATTATGTTGAGCTTGAAGTAGTGCCCTTCTATCTCTAGTTTGTTGAGTGTTTTTTTTAAAACCACAAAAAGGATTTGAATGTCTTTGTGTTTTTCCTGTGCCAGTTGACGTGATCATGTGGTCATTGATCATGTGATCATGATCCTTCATTTTGTTAATGTGGCACTGATTGATTTTCATACGTTGGACCATCTTTGTTGTCAAGGAATTTGTTCTGCTGCACACAATGTACAACCCCTTTCACGCGCTGCCGATTCCTCTAGCAGGGCTTGGTGAGGACATCTGCATCAGTAGTCACAAGAGACTCTGGTCTGTGGTTGTCTTTCCTTGTGGTCTTTGTCTGGATTTGGTGCCATGGAAGGCTGGCTTTGTAGGATGAGTTTGGAAGTGTGCCCGTCTCTTCCATTTGCTGAAGTGTTTGAGAAGGACTGATGCTCTGAACATCCCTGTACTTCTTTTGGTGGTCATGAGTATGCATTTCTGCTGGTATTTTCCCAGGAATCAAACTGCTAGATCATGGAATATATGTGTACTTAGCTTTAGTAGACTCTGACGGTTTTCTAAAGTAGCCTTACCGATTTAGACTCCCTCCACACTTTATAAAAGTTTCAGCTGCATTACTCCTTGCCCATATTTGGTGCAACCATTCTTTCCACTGTTAGCCATTCCGTGGGCACACAGTGTATAGCACTATGGTGCATGCTAGTTTGTATTTCCCTGATAACTAACGAGTGCAGAATTTCACCATGTGTGTTGGACATTGTAAAGTACCTATTCATGTCTTTTGCCTATGTGTATATGTTTTTAATTGTGTTGTTTGTCTTCTTGGTAATTTGTAGAAGTTGTTCTTTATAAATAGGAGATACTGGGCCAGGGATTTAGCTCAGTGGTTCCACCATCTGCCTCGCAAGCGCAAGGACCCGAGTTCGATCCTCAGCACCAAAAAATTAAATAAATAAATAAATAAATAGGAGATATTTGCTGAGTAAAAGTATTGCAAAGATTTCTCATAGTGCATGGCTTGCCTTTTCATTCTCTTAATGATAACTCTTGATGAGCAGCAGTTATTAATTCTTATGAAGGCCAATTTATCAATAGTCTTCTCTTATAGTTAGTGATTTTCATGTACTTTAAGAAATTATTACCTACCTCAAGGTCATGAAGATTTTTTTTTTTTGGTACCGGGGATCGAACTCTGGTCCTTGCGCTTGCACAGCAGGCGGCAAAACCATTGAGCTAAATCCCTGGCCCTTACCTTTCAGTTTTATTTCACCACTCTATCTGGAATTTTTGTATATGGTGTGAAGGAGAGGTCAGAGTTTTTTAATTTTTCTTGTCCATTACCAATGGATAGAGCATCATTTGCTGAAATGTCATCAATACCCACGGAATTTCAGTAGCATCTTTTTCACATACTGACAGGTCATATATATTTGAACATATATCTGGACTTTATTCTGAACTGTTGGTCTGATTGTCTATTTTGAGCTAATACTATAATCTTTATTCCTGTATTTCTATAGCAAGTTGTGACGTCTAGTGGTGTGAGACTTGTGGCCCTTCTTTTCTTCATCAGGATTGTTTTGAGTAATTCACATTCTTAATATTTCCATATAGATTGTGGAGCCAAATGGGAAGGGACCAACAGTTGGAGGGAGCATGGCAGGATGGGAGGGGAAGGAGACAAGAAAAGAGTTAAGATGTGTTATGTGCACGCACCAACTTCACACACTAAACGCCGGCATCGTCTACTGCAAGCATGCACTAATAAAAATAAAAATAAAATTTAAAAGATTCTTTCTTAAAAATAATTTCTAGGATTTTATATTGGTATTCCACTAAATCTATAAAAAATGTGGGACAAACTGGTGTGCTAACATTAAATTTGTAATTCATATATTTAGCATTCTATGTGTTTAGATTATCTTTAATTTTTCCTAGCAGTAATTTTTGGATTTCAGTCTAGAAGTTCTGCACATCTTTCTCTAGATTTATTTCTAGGTAAATGATGTTTTTCACTGCTAATGTAAGTACTATTATTTTAAATTTTTTTCTAGTTATTAGTAGCTGCCACATGAAAATGTGATTTCTTGGGTAGTAACTCAGTATCCTGCCACTTTGCTAAATTTACTTATCATGAATTTGCCTTTTGGAATGCTATTCTGTCTCAAATCAGCTCACCTAAGAATAAGGAGAGTTTGCATTTCCCAGTGTAATCTCTGCGTTTTTCTTTCCTGTGCCTTGCGCTGCCTGAGCGCTCGGGGCAGCATTAACAGCAGCATCCTCCCCGAGTTCCCAGCTCCATAGACAGAGTGTTCAGTGATGTTTGCTGTGGACAAGCATTTTTGTAGATAAGAAAATTTTCTTGAATGGGCATCGAATTTTATCAACACCTTTTGTGCGTCTGTTACTATGATCCTGTGTTTCTCTCCTTTATTTCTCATTCCTTTTAAAATTTTAATTCTTTTAGCCCATGTTTGCAGCATGCAATGATGCTGTTCCGCAGGGGGAAGCTGCCACATTGCCTAGCGCATCGTAATTCTTTTGAAGTCCCGTTCCCTCCCCTCCCGACGTCTCAGTCCTGTCCCATTTGGAAAACTCCCATCATCCTCTCCTTTCTTGGGCCAATCCCACCAGCCGAGTTCTGAGTGTTAAATCCGCCCTTCACCCCAGAGCACCTAACCACAGGGATCGCCCGTGCAGCCCTTCGGCCTCTGGTCTGTATTCCTTATGATGTCCTCGTCAGGTTTCAGTATCAAGACTAAACAGGTCATAAAAAGAGGTGGGACGTTTCCTGGTTTTCTGCTGTTTTGAGGAGTTTGTATAAGATCGGCTTCTTTCTTAAATATTTGGAAGTCTTCAACACGGAAGTAACCTGGGCTTGTTCCTCTGAGGGCAGGTGTTTAATGATGTGTTTAATTTTTAAAATGGCTATAGAATTATTCGTATCTTTATATTTCCTGTTTTGTTACTGCTAATCAATTTCATTAACTTTATTGGCACGGTATTGACACTTTCCTTTTGGTCCTTATGATGTTTGGGATGTATATAGCCGTGGCCTCCTTTCATTTCTAGCATTGGCGATTTACGTTCACTCTTTCCTCCTCAGTTTTATTCGGCTTCCAAGATCTGACTTTTGACTTTGTTTTTCTCAACTTGTATCACATTTCTATTGCATTTATTTCTGTGCTTGTGTTTAGCAGTTCCTTCTGATCTCTTTATTGTCTTTTTCTAGCTTTGGGAGTAGATGCTTAGATCATTTTTTAGCATTTTAGAGGATATGAAATTGAAGTTATAAATGTTTCTCTAAGCACAACCGTATCCCATAGTTCTGATGTCACAATTTTATTTGTACTCAGGTAAGCATATTTTGAAATTTTTTTTGTGATCTTGTCTTTTAGCCAGTTTGTTTAGAAACCTGCTGATACTTTCCAAATATTCAGGGTCTTCCTCCGGTCTTTCTGTTGTTGATTTCAATTTTAGCTCCACTATGGTTAGAGAACATCTGCTGCATGATTTCAGTATTTGATGTTGTTGGGATTTTCTGACCCAATATAAGGTCTATTTTGGTAAATGCCCATGTGCACTTGAAAAGGATGTGCAGTCTGCTGTCCCTGAACAGGGTGTTCTCTCGGTACCAGTCATGTCAGTCTGGTTAATCACGTTAGTCAAACATCCCAGGTCCTTAGAGTCTCCTTGTTGCTGTTGTTTGTCCTCTTAGTTATGGAGACAAACACCTTAAAATTCCCACCTCTAATTATGTTTATATCTATATTTCCTTTCAGTTTTGTTAAGTTTTAAAAAACGTATCTTAAAGTATTTGTTCTTTAGAAATATAAGATTGCTGTATCCTCTTGTTGAAATACCCTGATTCTATTATTGTTATTGTTGTTGTTACGTTTTTATCTTATCTGTAGTAATACCTTTTGCCTTAAAGTGCATTTTGTTTGATATTAACACAACTATACCAGTTTTCTTTTACTTGGTTTATGGTATATTTTCAATCTTACTGTATTCAGTATTAAGTTTTTCATTGTTTTGGTTTGTTTGGTGCTGAGGAATGGACTCAGGATCTCACAGATGCTAAGTCCATATTCTACTCCTGAGCTAGAAACCCAGCCCCAGTATTAAGGTTTTTAAATATAACTCTAAAAACTCCAGTCTGATAATCTTCACCTTGAATGGGAACATTTAGACCATTTAAATTTAATGCTATTACTGGTCTTGATGGGATTAAGTTAATGGATTCACTATGGGGTTTTTGTTGTTGTTTTGTTTTGTGTACTGAACCCAGGATTGAACCCAGGGCCTTTGCACTGAGCTACAGCCTCAGCTCTTTTTATTTTATTTTTTAAAATTTTGTGACAGGATCTTGCTAAGATGCTAAATTGCCCAGGCTGGTCTCAAACTTGTGATCCTACTGCCTCAGCCTCCCAGAGAGCTGGAGTTACCGGCGTGCACCACCAGCATGATTTCTTTTTAGGTTTGGGGAAAGATTAATGGACTTTCTTTTTCTTTAATGGGAAGTTTTCATCTGTTAGCTTTCCAATTGCATGCTCTTTGGCAGTGGGAACCCTAGAGAGTACAGCATACTCCTTCGTAGCCGACTTCATGGTACTCCTGCCCTGCATGGAGCACAGGATAGCAGCTCTCTGTCAGGTTCATCTCAGGGACCTCCCTCCCACCCTCTGGCTCTTGCTCTGCTGTATTTTACCTGTAAACATGTTATACATGTGGCGAGTTGTTGTTATTATTATTGTATTAAATATTCAATATTTATTCACACATTTACCCTTTCCAGGGTTCTTTGTATCTCGTCACCATCCCATGTTTCCATCTGAAAGCATTTTTGCTTTAACTCCTAGAGATTCTTTTCCATTTCTCATAGTGCAGTGCAGTATAGTGAAGATCAAGGAAGGTGTCTCTATCTCATCTATAGTTTTGAAGGATATTTTTGCTGGATATAAAATTCGAGGTTGGTGAAAATTGTTTTGTTTCTCTTTTCTTGTCAACACTTTAGGTTTATCGTTTCATTGCCTTTTGAGCTCCAAAAATATCTGTTGAAAAGTTAGTCATCAGGTTGATTTTCACTCCTTGAATCCAACGTGTCTCTGTGTTCCTGGCCCCTCTTAGGATGTTTTACTTCATCTTTGGTTTTCAGTATTTTCACCATGATTCTTTATCATTGTTTCCAAATCTCAGTTGATGTTCTCTTCTGTTTTGTTCACCATTCCCTCAGTTTTGACCATCATGTCCTCTATCACTTCTGAGTATATTAGCCATGGTCACTCTAAAGTCCTTCTCTGATAATTCCACTATTGGAATCATCTCAGGACCTATGTCTATTATTTGCTTTTTTCCTCTTGGGTTTCCATCCTTTGGCCCTGTTTTTCAGCAGTGCCTTCTGGCTGCTGAATACCAGGGTGCACAGCTGAGCAGCCTCAGGATGGAGGTGCTGGCTCTGACGAGCCTTAAGTTCACTCCAGCAGTGAATGAGAACCGGAGGATCCTGTTGGTCCTGCCAAGCCTTGGGCAGATCTCGCCTGTCTCAGTTTTGTCCATGCACCAGGATGTGGCCTTCACTTTCTGGACCCAGGGCCGAAAGCCTTGGGTATGTACCAAGCTCCCTTTGGATCAGGAGCTTTTCACTGGTGTTTTCCCCTTGCTTTCCTGGTTCCTCACCTTGTCCGTGTACAGCTTAGGAGTGAGCTAGAGACTGGGTGGGATTTGAATGCAGATTTTTCTCTCTCCTCCTCAGGTGTCTGACTCTTTCTGTGTAGTTTCCTTCTCTCTGGAATTTTGCTCCTCAAAGCTTAGCTCCTCTGTCATCCACAAACTGACCTTAGCACCCTTCGCTCAGTAGACTGTTCTGTTCCCTTGCTCCTGTGTCCAGCACAGTGGTTTAAAAAAGACCCTTGGGCAAGTGTGGGTGAAGGTGGAGCTCACCTGCTGTGCACCCTTTCTGCCAAGGTGGGTAGTGTCCATCTCCAGGCCTCCTGCACCGATTGCTCATCCATGCCTTCGGATAGCTGTGCTCATTTTCTGGAGTGCACATTTATAATACAGGGTAGTGATTTTGTTGAGGGAATTGGTACTGCACCCAAAATATCCTGAGCACTTTCAGTCCCCTCCTTCTGCTCCCTTCCCCCATCCACTTCCTCCTCTCCAAGAGTCTATCAGCGTTTTCTGTCAGCTCTTCTTTATTTTATCCATTAATTTATTTCATTTCAGATTAATATATTTATTTCTCATATATGAGTAAATGTGTGATATTTCACTTTCTGAGTTTTGCTTATTTCACTTAGCATGATGGTGTCCAGTTCCATTCATTTTCCTGCAAATGACATGATTTCATTTTTCTTTATTTTTGAATAAAATTCCATTGTGCGTATATACCACATTTTCTGTAGGAATCTGTTGGCGGGCAACTAGGCTGTTTCCAGAGCTTAGTTCCTGTGAATCAAAGGAAAGCACTGCTATCAAAGGGCATGTATCTTAGTCACTCCTTGTTGCTGGGACAAAACACCCAACACCTGCAGCTTAAAGGAGGGGAAGATTTACCTTGGCTCATGTTTTAGCCTGTGGTCAGCTGCTCCCAGACACAAACGGCATGGTGGAAGGGCCTGGAGTAGGGGAGCTGCTCAGAGCATGGTGGATGGGAAGCTGAGAGAGGAAGGAGGTGAACCCTTCCGGTCACACCCAGTGACCTCCTTTTCCCATCAGATCACACCTCCTAACAGCTAGTCAGCTGTATGCCCCCGTGATCCGATCACCTCCCCAAGGCTGAGCTCATGAGGCTTCGGGCGACACCTAGATATGAACCACAGCACCATGCATGATTTCCTGTGGGGCGGTGTCTTTAATTCTTTCAGTAATATGCCAGAGGTGTAGCTGGGTCAAATGGAATTCTAGCCTTAGTCTGGTGAGGAGCCTCCATTCTGATTTCCACAGTGGTCGTACTAGTTTACCTTCCCTCCGATGGTGTAGCTTCCTTCTCCTCACCGTCATCCGATGTTTTGTGTTCTCAATGACAGTCATTCTGGCTGGGGTGAAATGGAATCTCAAAATTGTTCTGATTTGCTTTTCTCCAATGGCGAAAGATGTTGAAATTTTTTTCATATAATTATTACCCATTTGTGCTTTTTTGAGAAGTGTCTATTCAGTATTTTCACCAATTTTTGAATTGAGTCATTTGTTTTTGGGGGGTTAATATTTTGAGATTTTTATATATTCTAGATATTAGTCCTCTATCTAAAGAGTAGCTAGCAAAAAAATTCTCCCAATCTGCAGATTCTCTTTGCTCTGCTGATTGTTTTCCTTGCTGTGCAGAAGCTTTTTAATTTGATTTTTAACATTATTTCCTTTGCTGTTGGAATTCTGTTCAGAAGTCCTTGCCTGTGCCTGTGGGTTCAAGTGTTTCCTGTCTTCCAGAAGTCTCAAAGTTTCCGAGTTTATATCTAGTTCTCTGATCCATTTTGATTTGATTTTCGTTCAGAGTGAGAGATAGGGATCTAGTTTCAGTCCTCTGCAGGTGGATATCATGTTTTCCTGGCAGCATTTGTAAAGAGCCTGTCCTTTCTCCACAGGTTTTTGACCTCTTTTCAAAATACCAGGTGGGCGCAGGTGCATGGGGTTGACCCCGAGTCTCTGCCCTTCCCACTGACCTACGCGTCTGTTTGGTGCCAGGACCATACTATTACCTTGCTATTACTATTACCTTGTAGTAAACTCGACATCCAGTGTTGTGAAGCTTCCAGTCTTGCTCTTTGGCTCAGGAGTACTTTGGCTCTTCCAGGTTCTTGATAATCCTGTCTGAACTGCAGGCCATCTTTTCCACTTCTGTGAAGAATGGTGTGAATATGTTAATAGGGATTTCAGGAATTCTGTAGATCACTGCTGGTAACATAGCCCTTTTCATGACCTTGTTCTGCTGATGCACAAGTGGGGTCTTTCCGTTCTCTAACATCCTCTTTCTTCAGAGTTCTATAATTTTCGTTATAGAATTCTTTCTCCTCCTTGGTTAGGTTGACTCCTGAGTACTTAATTTTTCAAGCTGTTGTGAATGGGATCATTTTCCTGATTTTTTCAGTGGGTTCATTGTGGGTATACAGGAATGCTACTGATTTTTGTGTGTTGATTTTGTACCCCAGCTTCTACATATTTTACCTAGCTCTTGTTGTTTTTATTGAGTGAGTAAATCCAGCGTGAGCTACCTTGTTATGGGGAGATCTGGGCCAGAAGCGTGGAGATCAGGATACTTAGCCCTAGAGAAGGGAAATGACATTCTAATATCACACAGGAAGTCAGCGCCAGTGCTAGATCTAAAAAGTGGGCACCTGACTCCTGCCCATATAAGAAGATAAAGAAGTTCCCATTCACATGTTGTGTTTATATTCAAAACACAGAAATTACATTTAGAAATATGTCACCCAACTGTAAGTTATGTGTCCAAATATTTCAGAAGCAAACTGAGGAAAGCAAAGCATTACCTCTAGTCCCATCCTGAGGTAGCTCCACTCTTGAGGTTTTTTGGTGCTTCCTTTCCATCTTTTTCTGAGGATACGTTGCTAAAGTTTTATGTGTAAGTTTACGGCTCACATGTGCGTGGCTGTCATTGAAAAGCCTAGTTCCACGATCTCGTTAATGTCACAGGAGTCCTGAAGGGGGCTTGGTAGTGTTTATTGTCACAAGCACTGGCAGAAACTGAGGTTCAGAGGGCTGTGCAGGGCTTGAGGTCGCTGCTGCAGGGCAGAGGTGGGGTGAGCAGGGTCCGTGTGTCCACCTTTGAACTTTGGCCTTCTGGGCCGTGCATCTTCTGCCTCTCGGAACCTAGTGGATCCTGGTGCATCAGACTCAGAGCTCTTATCCCCGTCCGAGGGGAGGGATAGGAACGCAGCGCCCCTCTCGGAGGCTGGGTCATGCCTGCTTCCACCCCTGCTCAGTCCTCATTCACCTGCCTGAACAGACACCCCGTGGGATCACAATTGGAACTCCAGTTTGGGCACAGAAAATGGTCCCAGTTTGAAAACTCAATTAAGAGGGGGAAAGCTTCCAGATTTACTATATTAAGAATGCTTGGGATTATTATGGGTAGAAATCTGACAGTGGTTTAGATGATGTACACATTTATTATCTTATCTAATCAAAGATGAGAGGTAGGAAGGCCCTGGGTTTATTCAATAGCTCAACACCATCAAGGACCAGGCTCTGTATGCCTTTCTGCTGCTCCCCTAATTATTAGTGTTTTGTCCTCGTGTTAGTGCCTCAGAATTACAGGATGACTGCACAGGTCCAGCGTCAGCTCTATATCCAAGACAGGAAAACAGAGTAAGGGGGAGGAACCAGTTAGCTTTCTTCTTGTGAGTCTTCCTTTCATCTTAAGACAGAAGCCCCCAGCAGACTTATTTTACTTCTCTTTTTGTTTGTTTATTTATTTTTTGTCCAGAACTCCTATCACATGTAGCTGGAAAGAAAATGAGAGAGAAAATAATTCTCAAAAGAATAGGGTTGTGAGTGTCAGACCATCCACAGGCCAAATCCGGCCTGTGGCCTGTTTTCATGGATCCCACGTCTACATTAAAAAACAATGTCAGGGGTGAAAAAGAAGAAAAGATGCAGATTATGTGTGACCCTGGATGCCTAAAATAGCCGCTCAGGCCCTCTGTGCAAAAGTTTGCCACTCTTGGCTTGAAAGCAGCAGGCTTGCCTGTGGCACCTCGTTGCTTCCTTCAGTGAGTCTGGGGGCTCAGCTGCTAGACAGGAAAAAGGAGGCTTGGCCGTCGGTGGTGGCTCAGAGATCTGCTGTGACCTCAGGACGAGGACCAGCAGGTGAGTGAGACTTCCCAGGCTGCCTTGAGAGAAACCCGCCTTCTGCACCAGGAGGACAGGCGCCAGCCGGCTGAGGCCCCAGCGCCACGGGTCTGGGCCAGGGTGACAGTGTGGTACTTGGTGAGGCAGAAGACTCCCTTCGTTTCCCTAGAATTGGCCTGAGAGTTTGCAGATCACCGGCCCTGCTTTCCTACCTCGCCGGGAAGGCCTGGGGGCGTGGAGGAGGAAGCCACTTCTCCCACGCAGTGGCAGAATTGGGAGTGTGGCCCAGGCCTTCTGATTTCTGTCCAGCTCTTCCTGTCCCGTCCCCTTCAGCAAGCCACACAGGACTGGCATCATGGGGAGGCTAGAGACCTGGCGGGCCTGGGGAATCGGGGTTCATTTTGGTGGGATGCAGTCAGAGGAAAACCCTCCACCAGAAGCTGGTCCTAAAGGCCTGGCGGGTAAAGATGCCAACCCAGGGTGTGTGGCTTGTTTGCGGCTGCTTGGGTCTGGGAAATCCTCCCTTCCTCGTGTTCCATCTGGACGATGTCAGCAGAGGTTTACGCAGGTAGGACTCTGGTGACTCCAGACAGCAACCCCGCAGGGACAGGGCCTCACTGCAGGTGGGACAGATGTCCCCCAGGACCTGGGCCAGGTTCCCTGAGTGCCACCCCCTGGGCTGCGAGGGAACTCAGAGCAGAAAGCCGAAGTTAAATCCATTTGGCACCAGGTAGCATGCTAGACATTGTCCTAACCTCTGAATCCTCCGGAAGGGAGATGTTTTTCAATCCCCATGTCACAGATGAGTAAACTGAAATCCAGAGCTTATTTGGTTTATTTGGTGCCACGGTGAGTGAGTGATAGTCAGTACTGGAACATAGAGCCATCAGGCTTTATCTCTGGCTCGCTTTCTACTGCATGAGTTCTGTGGGTCCCTGCTGCCCAGGAACCCTTAATCCGGAAGTCTGGCCACACACATGACTTTGGATGGCACAAAGCTGAGTGTGATAGTTTCATTCGAGTGGTGCTTGATCCCTGGCCGCCAGCGGCCCCCTTGGGCTCCAGAGACCCACTGGGGAGGTCTCAGGCTGGAAGGTGGCTGGGCAGGCTTCACGGAGGAGGTGGATTTGCATGAGCTGTGGGCTCCCTGCAGTGATGCTGAAGGAGTGGAGATGCAGAGCCTTGGGTCCCGTCCTGAGAGCTCAGGTTTGCATTGAGCAGAGAAGTGAAGGATCATGGGAACGGGCTGGGGGTGTGAGTTTGGGCCACACTGTGGAGGTGCTTGAATGCCAAGCGAGCGGTTAAGAATTCGATGGCTCCACTGCCACCAAAGAGCTGGGTGGAGGAGTGACAGATGAGGTCACGTTTTTAAGGTTAACCTGGAAGTTCAGTGCAAGAGGACCAGTCCAGGAGGCACTCTGGGGCCTTGTCCTGGCCCATGTTGAAGTTGTAGGTGGGGCTGTGTCAGAAGAATGGAGAACCTGGAGGGGTGGGGTTGTAAGAGGGGTCCAAAGAGCAGGAACTCAGCGGGGTCTTTGGGGTTCTTGTCTCCATTCTTGGGGACCACAGCATGTCCGATCTGACCGAGAAGGTCACATGCTGTCACCTCCAGGCCACCAGTTCCCTGTGTCTAAATCCAATGAGCTCACTCCATCCTTTGACTTGAACTCCCCTTCCTGTGCCCTCCAACCCCTCCCTGACGTGACATGGCTGTTCCTCCCTGGCAGTGACCCAGGATATTGAGAGCAGAGGAAAGGCAAAGATTTGGGTTCAGTGGCAGGATGGCCTAGTCCCCGGGTCACAGTGGGTCCCCAGGGGACAAGATCCATCACTGTCATATTCAGTAGCACCCATAGCAGGTCACAGAAGGGGACCTGCAGATGTCTCTCATTCAACTGCCCCAGCACACTTCGTTTATTAGCCAGCGGGGGGCTTGTGACTTCATAAAGGGGTCCAGAGAAGGGGAAATGTGGTCCAGGGCAGTTAGCTACAGGGGAGAGCTCCTAGACTGCTTTAATTCAATTAATGTATCTGCTTACTTACTCCCGCAGGGCTGGGGATCAAATCCAGGGCCTGGCGTATCTCAGGCTACTGCAGAATTTAAGCCCTCAGAGAGACCAGTGGGCGACACAGGAGGATTTATTTAGGTGCACACCGGCTCAGTGGACTTGTGTCCACAGGCTGGGCCCAGAACCAAGGAAGGGCTCTAGTTTTATATGCATTGCGGGAGGGGGTTGGTCTATCTAAAGCCACGAAACTTGTGGACAGGAGTGGTTTAATTTGCATTTAATACATAATGCATTCATAGGGTCCCAAACTCAAAATCTCTAAAAAGATCTCATGAAGAAGATTTCTCCTGTCTTCCTCACCCCACCCTCTAGCTTCCTGCTGGCCAGCATATTTATTAGTTTATTTTACATTCTTCCAGTATTTCCTCATGCAAAAGTAAACATAAATGTATTTTCTTTTTTGCCACTTTCTTACACAAAAAAGTAGGATTCTGTGTGCACTGTATGAGACTTGCTGTTCTCACTGAATTACGAACCCCGGAGTGTTCCGTGTCAGTGAGAATGCAGAAAGCATCTTCATTCTCCTGTTTGTTTGTTTAAATCCTTTTTCACTGGTGCATAGTATTCTACCGAGAGGTTGTAGCATAATTTAGGGCCTCACGTGAACCCCTGGGCTCTGTAAATTTGTGCTTTCACAGACCTGAGGAGACAAATGACATCATTTGGATGTGTCCAGGTGTGGCTGTAGGATCAGCTCCCAGACGTGAAGGGCTGCATAAAGGGCTCCCGGGACTTCCAGGTCCTGTCACCCGACCTTCTGAGGGAGGTGGGAGGGTCCCCCTTCCCACAGCTCCTCAGCAGGCTGTGTGGTCGGGCTCGGAATCGGGCAACCTGCTCAGTGCGGAACAGAAGCTCCGTGCGGTTTCACTTTTCCTTGAGTAAGACCAACACCCCCTCGCCTTCTGGGCCTTTGTATTTTGCCCGGCGACTCTCTGGGCTTTGCCTTTTGCCTCCTGCTTTCTGCTTTCTGTCCTCTTCCTCCCAGTTCTACCAGAGGACCTTCCGAGAGTGGATGAGGTCCCTGTGCGTGGCACGATTACATTTTCCTGGGCAGATCATTGTCTTTGTGCTGATGTTGTGTATTCTTTTTTTTTTGCACAAAAAATTTTGAAAGCTGGGCGTGGCGGCCCACACCTGCAATTCCAGCACTTGGGAAACGGAGGCAGGAAGATCCCTGAGGGTCTTACTACGTAGCCCATGCTGGCCTTAAACTCTCAGCAATCCTCCTGCCTGGGCTTCCCAGATGTGTGCCCCCATGCTGGCTGTTTGGGGATTTTTATGCAGTGAAATGTGTGTCTTTCCTGAGTTCAGGGTCTCGTCCCATAGCTAGGCTCTGCCTGGGTCAAGGTTCTGAAGGAATCTGAGCAGAGGAGCAGCAGGTGTGGCCCAGTCTGAGCCAGCGTCGCAGCCCCGTTCCCACGGGGAGAGAGCTCCCTGCCAGCAGCCGTGCCCTCAGCCAAAGGCCTGGGTTCCAGGCCTGGGTCCTCAGCAGCCGCTCCTCTCAGGAGGGCAGGGGCAGGGGCTGGGGGGTGCTTGGCAGCCTCTGGTTCCCAGCAGGTGAGGCACGGCCAGGTGCAGCCCAGCCAGCTAATAGAGGAAATAGAATTAGCACTCCGGGTGAAACTCAAGACTCCTGAAAACCCGAACTTCCCTAGGGTTGATGAGGTAATTAAGTTAGAAAGGTTCTCCATACTAAACCCTGGCAGACTAGCTCAAGGCAGGAAATACTGTAGAATAGGCCCTTGGGCCTTGTGAATTAGCAGAGGCTGAAATCTTCAGCCCGGGGCTCCAGGTTTGGAGGAAGAGACTCGGGTGTTAAGGGCGAGGCTTTTGCTACCAGGTGGACTGGGTCCTTGTCTTCACTCCACCGCTAACTCTGTGACCACAAATTGCTTCGCCTCCGTTTCTTCCTCCTCGACGGGAAATGCTAATCCTTAGCCCTAAAACTGCTGCCGTACATGTGTCCTTTGGGTCCTAGATGTGATGGCTCCTGTGTGTTAAGCCGCTCCTTCTCCCGGGAAGCTGTGAAGTCAGAGTTGCACAAAGAGGTCCCTGTGGTGCATGGCACCTTGGGTTCCTCAGCAAATGCCCCATTGCGTTGCGGCTGTGCGTGCGGCTGGGATCTCACGGGGAAGCTCAGAGCTCAGTGTTGTCTGATTTTAATCATGCTTTCATTCTACAAATACTTCCTGAGCCTCTCCACTCAAGGTCAGGAGACGCATCAGAGCGTAAGTCTGCGAAGGCCGGGACCTGCAGGCTGAACACTCAGCTGCAGAGTGGTGGTGTTTGGAGGAGCAGCAGGGCATGAGGGTGGCGCCTCACACATGGAGTTAGTGCCCTGCTGAGGACCCCAGAGGGCAGCCTTGCCACTGCCACACAAAGCCCAGTGCGAGCAGACAGCTGGAAAGGGCCAGGAACAGAACCCAGTGTGGAATGGGCTGCCACCTTGATGTGGGACGCCCCGGCCCCAGCTCCATGAGAAATGCCACCCCGGGACAGGGGTCAGGCCTGCCAGGGGGGCTTCCTTTGGGAGCAGCCAGGTGCCGGGGACACAAAGCAGATGACTTGTCCTGGGGTGGGGGTGGGGGGTGGGCCCTGGGAGCAGGGATGTCGGACAGCCTCGGGGACCCGGCCGCAGCAGGCGCCTGTGCCAGGCCCCAGGGTGGGTTGGGCAGTCCGAACTGCAGCTCTGTGTGTTTGCCACCATTTGATCGGTGCCCAACAGATGGAAAACGCCGGGTTGTCAGGGTCACACATGTTCCCGGGTAGCCAGGATTGGAGGCTGAGGCTTGGCCGCACATCGAGGCATCCTCTTAGGTGAAATGGACAGGACACACACACGTGTAAATACCGAATGGTTTCTCTAGTGTGAGAAACTGAGAGTGTGAATAAGGACAAAAATGATTAAAACGAATAATTGATAATTTGAAATAGGAAAAGGTCCAAAGGGATAGGGGTGGTGGGAGGGGAAGGGGAAAGGGAAGAAGGGAAACGAAAAATGATGAGAAAGAAAAAATGGAAACAAAGTCTTTGTAAATAGGGAAGGGTGGAGGGGTGAAGGGCGCACAGGTAATGGGGAAAGAATAAGAACCAAGATACATCGTGTACAGGTACAAGCACCCAGTGATAAATGTAAACGTGTTGTATACCTAAAATGTACCAATAAAAGAATTTATATTAAAAAAAGAGCAGAGGGAGGCGGTCTGGGCCAAGCCCCGAGGCGAGTTGGGAGCAGGAACAGCCGAGCGGGTTGGTGATGGGGTGGCAAAAAGTCCCGGGAGTGGGCAGAGCTTGGCCTCGGCAGGGCCAGCAGCTGGGCATGGGGTGAAGCCGCTCATGTGCTGCGAACCCCCGGGGCCCTGCGGACCCGAGCTCGCCCTGCACGGGCCTCCCTGCAGCACCAGTCCCGGAGCACCAGAGCGCGCTCTCCGGTCCCCTTCCCCGCTAGCCAGGCTCCAGCGCGCACTGCTACGCAAGGTGTCCTCAACGCCCCCAGCTGGGCCGGGGACTGGAGCTTTATTTGCTGCCCCCACCCCGAGCTCAGGACACAGGGCTGCGTCTTCCGGCTGAAGCCATGGGGCAGCGGGAGGGAGGCTGGGCCTTCAGACCCGGCTCAGAGCCCCTGGGCCAGCCGGCAAGGGAGCCTGAGGCGCCGGGCCGCCTATGGCGACCCCGGGCAGGCAGCTCTGTCTCTGCCCGGACATCAGCAGCAGCTTCTGTGTCACCAAGGCCCCGGAAGGCCATCTGTACCCGTCACCGCCACAGCTTAGGCAGGGGAAAGCCTCGGCTGCCCAAAGCCCAGTCTCCTCATTCACACAAACGGAAAAGGCTGGGGTGTCGCTCAGGCCAGAGGCCGGGTTCAGGCTCCTGCATCATAGAAGAGCAACAAGTTTGTGCAACTTCTTGCTAGCTGTCCTGGGGGAGAAAAACAGTGCCTGGCTCAGGGCTCCATCCAACAATGCGTTCATCATTCCGGTGTCCTTTAAAAAACTGCATCTAGGGTTAAATTGAGTGCGGTGTTAATCCCAGCTACTTGGGAGGCTGAAGCAGGAGAATCCTAAGTTTGAGGCCAGCCTAGGCTACATAGTAACTTAGTGAGACTTAATGTTTCAAACTAAAAAATAAAAAAGGTTGGGGCTGGGCCCAGTGGTAGAGCACTTGCCTGGCATGCGAGGCCCTGAGTTCCATCAAAACAAAAACAAAAACACACAAACAAAAACACACAAACAAAAACAGTGTCTAGTTTTTAACATGTTTATTTATTTGTTCGTTTGAGACAAGGTCTTTCTACATAGTTCAGGCTGGCCTTGAACTCACAGTGATCCTCCTGCCTCAGCATCCTGAGTGCTAGGACCGCAGGTGTGCACCACCATTCCCAGCTTTACTTGATATTGTTATATTTAATCCCCAAGCCCCTTTGTGATATAAGTTCCTAGGTAAGAGCCCCTGGCTTGCAGGAGTTACGACTCTAAGTCCCCGACAGAGCTGGGGACAAAGCTGGATTTCACATCCAGGTCTGCCCAGCTCCAGGCCAATTCCTTGGTATCAGAAATGCAGCTGCTGGGCCGGGGATTTAGCTCAGTGGTTCCACTGCCTGCCTCACAAGCACAAGGTCCTGAGTTCGATCCCCGGTACCCAAAAAAAGAAAGAAAGGAAGGAAGGAAGGAAGCAAAGAAAGAAAGAAAGAAAGAAAGAAAGAAAGAAAGAAAGAAAGAAAGAAAGAAGTGCAGCTGCTGTGACGTTTCATGGGGGGAAATTCCTGCCGGGTGGAGATAAATAACACTGAGTGGAAGATGCATGGTGCCCGGCCCGCTCTGCTTCAGTGGCCTCTGGCCTCAGGGCCTGCCCTGGCCTTCAGAAGTCATCAGGGCAGCCACAGACCACCCTCACGTGTTGCCCGCTGCGGCTGTGTGTGCATGTGTGCTCTCTATTGAGAACGGCCAGGCGGCCTGTGCCCAGCCAGTGCCGTTGGGCTCCTGGCCTGCTAAGTACCCTTCCCTTTCTGCCCAGCCACCAGGCCCTTCCACCATGCTGGTTCTGCCTTGAAACCAGCTGACCATGGACTGCACCGGCTGAAACTGAGCAAATAAATCTCTCTCCTTTGAGTTGCCAGTGTCAGGTGTCGTCCTAGGGAGGAGTGACTGATGCACCATGTCTTTGTCTCTTTCTCGTCCTCTCCCTCCTGTCCCTGATTTCTATCCCACCGTGCTGCCCCCTGGCTTCCATCTCTGGCTCACTCTAGGATGCAGCTGACGTTACTTCTTCCAGGAAGCCTTCCTCACGCGCCCTGCTTTCTCACACACTCTGGGCTGGGGGCCCCTCTTCACCCACAAGGGCAAGAGTCTCATTGCCCTAGTCCTATCCCTGCTGGCACAAATGCGGTCTGCAAAAAAGTATTGTAGAACCGATTAATATGTTGGCTTTGCTCACGGCCAGTGAACCTTAAGACTGATGCCAGAATCGAGGCCTGGTGACATCTTACCCAGGTTGAAAAAAATGTTGAAATTTAGAGGAGTAGGGAAAAATGCCATGCAAACCCAGAACATTTTAGGGGCAACAAAAATGTCGATTACATACCAACTAGGTAAAGGTGAATTTGACAGTTTGTGCACCTTTCCTTTTGAAAACCTGCAATTGATCCTATTTTCATCGTAACCTTTTTTCTTTTTGATATTTGCTTAGTGTAATTAGTATAGTGTCTAGCAGTTGGGCTGTGGGCCCAACCCCCTGCACATTCTTGATGTTCTCAGTGTGACTGCCAAATTGTTTACCAAATCCGTTACACCCTTGAGCGCTGGTGTCACCATGAGCACACTAGCACTGGGAATTCCCATTATTCCAGACTCACTGTACTCTCAGAAATGTAAGCAGTGCATTGCCATGTCCATGTGATTCCTTTTTTATTTCTCTGTGAACAACAGAGGCTGAGTGGTTTATGTGTTTATTTACCTACGTTCTCTTGAGTTCGTGCTCTTTATTATGGTGTCGTGTTTTATTTCTCTTGGGAGATTTAATTGGCAGACTGAACTATGTAAGCGCTCAGTGGGAGGCATGGTGTCAGGAGCCCGCAGCTGCCACCGGGATTGCTAGGTCCCCGTCCTGCCTGCTGGGAGAGCTGGTGCACCCAGAGGCCAGGAGCCCTCCAAGCCACTCAGCAGAGAGCCAGGAGCAGACTGTGAGCACTGACAGGGTTGGGCGCCCCTTGGGGAGCGTGGGAGTCCTCAGCGTGGGGTGCACTCGCTGTGCACCTGAATGAACGTGGGCCTTTGGAAGGCTCCAGGTGGATGGGACCGAGCAGCACACTCAGGCACGAGTCTGCACCTCTCCTGCGCCAGGGTGGGTCGTGTGGCGGGGAAGCGAAGGCCGGTGGAGAGGCTTGGTTAGCGCGGGAGACTGGCAGCCCTGGAACACAGAGGCGGCCGGCCGAGTAGACACAGCCCTCTCTCCGCTCCGCCTCCTGGGGAGGGGGGGACCCGGTCCCCACTGCTCCTCCCCGCTGCGGCTTTGTCGCTTGTCGCTGTTTCCTGCTCTCCCCCGTCCCCCCCCCCCCCGCCGCCCCACCGTACTGCAAACCGAACTCAGGACCTTGCGCTTCCCAGGCAGACGCGGTGCTGCTGAGCTACTTCCCCAGCCTTTCGTTCTTTTTTAATTTTTGCTTTTCATTAGTCCAGGCTTGCAGTACGCAGCGCTGACCTTGTGCGAAGTTAGTGCGTGTACGGAACGCATCTCACGTCCTTCCTCTCCTCCCCCTCCCTCTCCCAGCCCTTGGCTCCCGGTCTCCTTCCCCTTTGAGATTGATCTATCTCCCTGTTTCCTGTTATCTATCTTTTGTTTTGCTCTTTACTTACAAATTAGGTTTCTCATATAAAAGAAACTATGTGAGATTTAAGCTTGGATGTCTGATTTATTTCACTGAACATTATGGTCTCGACGTGCATCCATTTTCCTACAAGTGACTCGAGTATATCCTTCTTTATGGCACAGTAGTAGTCCACTGTGTGTAAATACCACATTGTCTTTATCCATTCATCTGTTGAGGGACATAGAGGCCACTTCCAAGATTTAGCTATTGCCGAGTTCTGCTGCCATAAACACGGGTATGCGCGGATCACTGTGATGTGATGTCTTTAACTCTTTCAGGAAGATACCTAGAAAGGGAATAGCTGGGGTGAATGGAGTTGCTAGTTTTAATTTTGTGAGGAACCCCACTGATTTCCATAATGATTTTAGTAGTTTACGTTCCCACCAACCATGTAGAAGGGACCCTTTTCCCTCCCACGCCTTTCCAGAAGTAGTTATTATTTGATTTCCCAATGACGGCCATTCTTTCTGGGGCAAGATAGAATCTCAGTGTTGTTTTAATTTGTATTTCTTTAACAGCCAGTAATGTTGAACACCTCTTCATGTATTTATAGGTTATTTGAATTTCTTCCTCTGTGATGTGTCTATTCATTTCATTTGCCCATTTTCTGATTGAGTCGTTCATTTTGGGGTCTAATTTTTTGAGTTCTTTATGTATTCTAGATATGAGTCTCTTACAGCCATATTCACAAGTATGCCAGCATCTGTCTCCCATTCCACTTAGTTAGGAAAAGTAAATATTTTCCCAGAACCACCCAGAGGGCTTTTCCTAGGTGTGAGAGGCCAGCATGAAGTCACATGGCCCGCTTGGTCCAATCAGTAGCTATGTGACATGCAATCCCTTACCATGATTGGTTTACGTGATCGCCTCTGAACTCAGGGCCCAGCCAGATTGGAGTTGTATTAATAAGGAAGACAGTGAGTCCCTATGATTGTTAAATGAGCAATAATAGTTCCAGTGTCCATGTTTATGAGCAGACATTTTCATCAGAATTATACCGACATTGATGAATTTTCATCGAGAAAATATTTGCTGGACTCAACTTTATTGAGCAAACTTAAAAATTTCAGGAAAATTTTTCTCTACCATATGTGTGGTTTTCATTTTCTTCTGTTTCCATTTTTGTTTGACTTAAACTATTTTCATGAGTACCAGTGTTTTCCACATAGATATTAGGACAGAGACTGACTTCACTGATTTTTTTATATGTCTAAATTAAATTTTTTGTGGATCATATTTGTAGGTTTTGGCATTATTCCTTTTCTTTTGAGACTATTTGTATCCAGTTCTCTTGGATCAACTTTTGAGGGTCAAGAAATTTTATACTGACTGTTTCTATCTTCCCTCTTCATTGGGAACTGGCTAAGAGACTGGTGCATTTCTCATGTTGTCTATGATAAAAATGATAATTCCTCACAGATAGGCAGTGATTACTTCATTGTTCAGATTGTCGCATTGAGGGGCTGAACAAAGTAGCCCCCTGGCCCAGTCTGGCCTGAGGTCTGTTTTCTGAAGGCTAAGAGAGTGGATTTTACAGACCAGCTTCTGTAGTCTCTTTGCTCATGAAGACCACTAAGTGAATCTCAGGTAAGAGCGATGGTATACAGCCCTCAAGCAATGCAATTCTCCGCATGAACAAACCTGTACTATGAAAATTATACCCAGTGATTATTGTCATTGTGTTTTGAATTTTGCCCATAAAAATTTTGTGGAAATTTGTTCCCTCTCCTGTCAAATAAATTCCACATAATCTTGATTTTGCCACTTGGCCACAGACCTTAAAATGGTTACTCTCTGATCTTTAATAGGAAAAATTGGGTTGACACTGCCCTTGACGTGCTAACCTGATTCTTCTGACCAGGGCCATCCATCCTGCCCTAGCCCTGTTCCACTGGTGTCACAGAGAGAAGGTGGTGACCTCCTTAGTCTGTTCGGGCTGCTATAACAAAATTCCATGAGCTGATGTGTTATGGGAAACAAATTTATTTCACTCTGTCCTGGAGGCTGGGAAACCCAAGGCCAAGGCACCAGCAGAGCTGATGTCCAGTGAGGACCCATTTCTGGTGCCTGGGGGTGCCAGGGCTCAGCTCATGGGGAGTTTCTGGATTAGGACATTCATCCCATTCACAGGGGCTCAGCTTCCGGGCTCAGCCCCCTCTCCGAGGCTCCGCCTCCAAATGCCTTCCCCTGGGGGGCACAAACATTTGGCCCAAGGTGGTGGGTGAGGGCAGTGTGTTCGGGGCCACAGTCCAGGGGTCAAATGTCCCGAGGTCCTGGAGAGAGCAAGGGAGGTCGAGTATGTTCGTGTCGCTCAGTGATGAAGGATGATGCTCTTCAAATAAAACAAATCAGTGCAAGAGTTGCTGTAAAAGTCGGTTTTCCTTTGCTTTTTTGTATTAACGCGTGATGAGTCTTACATGTGGGAAAATCCAAAATATCATGGTTTTGAAGCCTCGGTATTCGAGGGAGATGCTATCTTTCGAAACTTGGGGGAGCTGAGAGTCTTTTCCTCTTTCCTTCTGTTTGCTATTTAAATTAGCTCTGTTTTCTTTACTTTAACAGATGAGGAAAAAGAAAATAATAGAGCATCCAAGCCCCACTCCACGCCCGCCACACTGCAATGGTAAGTGTCCATTCCGGCCCTTGGTCCAGGCGCCCGATGTCCCCCCCAGGACAGGTGGCACTTGGGTGTTCGGGCGTTGTCGTGACCACATGACAGGCAGCCATCCACCCACATCGACTGAGTTGGCAGGTGTATGTAACATGCTCAGCCTGGATCGAGGCTGGAAATTTGTCTTTTCATGTTTATCTGATTTTATTTCCATTGCTGCATTCCAGTGCTGGCAAGAACCAGATTCTACATGGATGTCATTTATTGATTCCTAATCGATTCTGTTATTACCATTAACAATGTGACAGCAAATAACAGAGTCAGAGGGCTGTTTACTCGTACCCATGAGCCCAGGATGAATGAATAATTAACTTCAACTAGACTACAATTATTTCAATACTCCTAGTATTAACAAAACTCAACTGGCAGAACGACTTTCTCTTTAATATTTGAACTGTTTCTCGCCAGTCACACTTTATTCAGTGTTCACGGATAAGCTCTCTCCTGAAGCTGCACTTGGAAGAGGCACTCTGGGCTTGGGCACCGGAGAGCTCCGTACCTGGGTCCCCTGCCCAGGAAGGATGGGCAGCCAGGGAGGAGGAGGTCAGATCCGTGCCGCACAGCCCCATGCAGGCCCCTGCACACTTTGTGCCTGTTCCATGCTCATAGTTGTGCAACAGTTGTGTTGTTGTGCCCATCACAGAGGGGCCAAATAAAGCCGAGGCAGTGAAATCACTTCCCCGGGGACACAGGGACCAGCCTGGGACTTTCTAAATCCAACTCCCATACTTGGGAAGAAGGGAAGAGAAAGCTCAGAAGATCAGAAAAGGAAGCAGAGGACTTCCAGGAGCAAATCAGATTCGTCCCCTGGTCTCCTTGTGAGAGGTGAGCGGAGAAAGACTTGGAGAAGGGATCCGAGATATAACCCAGCCTCTCCAACCAGGGTCTCCACGGGCAGCCTTTTGCCCACAAGGATGGCCAAGATTGGCCGGGCCTGGTGGTGCACACCGGGAACCCCAGAACTTGGGAGGCTGAGGCAGGAGAATCGCCGAGTTCGAGGCCAGCCTGGGCTGCATAGCAAGACCCTGTCTCAAAAAACTAACAAAGAGTACCCAACGTTATTTCCAAGGGCCCTGCTCCCAGCCTTTTGCCTTTTCTGTCATTTGTCCCCTATGTTCTTTTTCTCAGCATTTTAGACTTTAGCTTTATTTAAAATACAACTCAACCTCCCGCTGCAGATTATGACAGATACTATCATAAATGTCATGGCTGCACCACGCCTCGCAATACCTGCAAGGCAACATCACACAAAGAACTCTGGGAGGAGCAGGTGCTGCCAGAAATGCAAGAAACCAATGGATGCTCGCTTTGCAGAGCGGAACCCATTGTGGATTTCACAGTAAACATCTGAAAGGGACTAGGAGAGGTCACCTGCTCAGGCCTGTGTTCTGCAATTCTCTGACCTCTGCCTGGCCACTGTGAGCCTGAGACAGTGCAGTCTCTGCACTACGCGGCCAGGCCGGAGCTCCTGGCTCCACATCTTAGCGTCTCTGCCTCGGGGCCCACGAGTGGGGCGGCCGTGGGGGTCTGACCTGGGACGGGGTCCTGAGGATGGGACGAGCTGCCCAGGGCCTGTGAAGACCCTGGCACAGGCTGGACCCTCTTCTGAGTCCCCTAAGGACAACCCGGCAGGGCTCACCTGCCTCCTGGCATTTGCTCGCCAGCTCTGCGCCACGTTCCGGACCGCTCATCTGTTCTTGTACCTAGAGGTCCACATGGAAAATCCCAGAAGAAACTTCACCCCCATGGCATCAGGTAGGATAGAGACTATTTTCCCTAAGGACACATTTATGTTCCAGGGGCAAATCACATGTGGAAATGTGTACGTTTCAGTCTCACCATTATCAAAAGGCATTCTGTGTTCAGAGAACATCAAACTGTCCTCCAATTCCCATTGTGTTTAAGACAGTCTTTCTGCTGTGTGGGGCATTACACACCTGTCATTCCTGCAGCTCAGGAGGCTGAGGCAGGAAGACTCCAAGTTCAAGGCCAGCCTGGTCACCGTATCAACTTAGCAAGACCCTGTCTCGAATGAATGAATGAAGAAAAGGCTGGGGATGTAGCTGAGTGTGAAGGCCCTGGCTTCAGTCACCAGGGCACCCCTACCCCCTCCAAAAAAGATAAGATAATGTTTTGATCCTGAACTAATCCCAGAAATGCTTCCTGAGCACCTGCTATGTGCTGGGCCCCGCCGTGGGCTCTGCGAACACAGCGGTGGATAAGGTGGGCCCAGGATGGGCTGGCGGAGGTGGTTTATTTATAAATGACTGCTGGATAGGACTGCGTGAGCTAGAAGTGAGAGCCAGGTGGGGACACGGCAGTGGCCCACAGGACAGCTCAGGGCTGTTTTGGGGCGGGTGAGACAGGACGTCCTCGCAGGTCATGGGACCCTGGGGTGCTGCGGGCAGAGCAGCCTGACAGGAACAGTTTCCGCAGAGGCCCAGGAGCAAGCTGGGCTCCCGGGCGGTGCATGCAGGGCATCTGGGGTCCACACCTCAGGGTGGGGTCACCGGAGCAGCAGGCAGGCCCCGTGGGCACCCAGAGGCTTCTGCTGCCACTGTTCGCGGGTGACCCCGAGGACCCTGGCTCCACGGCCACCTCCCAGCAGGGGACAGAGCTGCCCGGGTCCTTTGCAGGAGGGGCAGGCCACGCCAGCTCAGGGAGCCACGAGACGGTGGCCGTGGCTTGGCACAGGCATGCAGGGGCCAAGGACACAGAGGAGGGCGAGGCAGCAGGGGGTCTGCTCACAGCAGGGCAGGGGAGGACCTTCGTGTAAACCCAGCTAGGGACCGTCGTGACAAGCTGCGGTGGAAGCATCGGCCCTGGGCTCTCAGGAAGAACTGGACGCCCCACCCTGAGTTACGGTCCCCAAGGGCAGGTGACACAATTTCAGCAAAGTTTCCCCCTTTTTGCTCTTGCTCCCTGGGAGCTCAGAGGTAAATCCAAACTGACTTCTCAGCGATCTGCTGTAACTATGGAAGTTCCGTGCTGTTCACCAACTTTTTTGATCTCTTCTTTCCTTTGTCTAATTTTCTTCTTTTTTTTTTGCTTTTGTTGGTTTTTTAGGAAAAGCCAAGAAATAAATGAATTCAGTCAAGTTTTTTATTTACACCCATAACACATTTTCTTGGTATAAAATTAGAACCCTGAGATGATGCTCAAGTCTGGTTCTCCTCGTTGTTCATTGCCTCTCCCTGCTACCAGGGAGCGGCTGTGCATGTGCCTGTGTGTGCGTGTGTGTGTTTACAAACCTTGCCTGTTCATTTTCATGAGGTAACCCTGTAGGGGTTTCTGAACATGTTTTATTTCAGACGCTCATCTTTATAAAAAGCAGGCCGAAGCCTTGCGCTAAGGTACCTCCCACCTGTCAACTAGACATCCACAATTCGCTCTCTTCCCTCCAATACCTGATGACACCCCCAGCACAACCCCACTTAAAAGTCAGTGAATAACTAAGACCTTTGCTCCACAACAAGACCTCCTCCCGGAGGCTCCTGTGTCCTTGCCCTGCCCTGGCTGAACCCCAGGGTTGGGTGCCTGGGATTTCAGATGCATCTCCCCTCGCCCACCCCTGCCCGCGGCTCCTGCCCACCGCCCTGGAGCCCAGGCCTGGCAGCTAATCAGCCACGCTGGCCAGGCCATGTGGTTGGGCAGAAAACAGGCAAATACTGGGCGGCACCTGCTGCCGAAGCCCTTCCAGCACCCTTCCAGCACCCCATCTTCCGGCTGGGGTTAGTAAATCCCAGCTCGGGAAGGGTGAGTAGCACTGGAGTCCAAGCACAATAACGCCTATTCACCCCTGGTCTCTGTGGACAGAGGCTGGGCGCCCTGTCCTCCTTGGGCCTCAGGGTGGGGCCGTCCTGCTCTGCCCACCAGTTTACCTGAGGAGGCTTTCCCCACAGTCAGAGGAGCCCAAAGTTCCGCTCTCCTGGTGGGGCAGAGGGGCAATTTCGTTTTTCTTTTGAAACATTAAACAGGAGGCCTGGGGCTGCTGACAGGCTGTCAGTCTTTCAAATGAATCTGAAACAAAAATAAACGCAGTGTTTCTCCTCTGAAGTCCGCGGAGGGCATAAAGGGAAATGGGCCCTGGGCTGGCGGTGCAGACCCCGCCTCGCTCGGTGGGTGGGTATAACAGCACCTGGCATCTGTGCCCATTTCTGACTGTGTCCTCTCTCTGCTCAGTGATGACATAATGTCACTTGCTTTCATGACATGAGTTAGGTGCCCTGGTTCTGAAGAGAGAGAATGAACATTCACAGCTCTGCATTCAGCCGGAGGGGCCAGTCCGTGCCAGTGCATAGGACAGTGCCCTTCGGGGGACGGTCACCAGCGAGAGGGGCCGAGAGCAGGGTGTGTGAAGGCTGCACTGGGCTCAAGGACGAAGCGCTTGTTGTAGAGTGAATTTCAGTGGAGCATGCCTGTCTTCCCTCCCGGCATGCATTCATCCTGGGAGCTGGTGCATGTGCAGCACACGTCTCGAGTTTTTGACGTCCCCTCCCCTCCGTTTCCATCCCCTCTGCCTCCCCCACGCATGAGCAGACAGTTGATAGTAAACTGACTTTAGAACCAGATGCCCACTCTCAAATACAGACAGAATCCGCAGTGCACGAAATGCATGTGTGATCACCAGGCACACTCACTGCGCTCCCACCCCGCGTGTGGGGACACCAGCACTGTGGCGAGTGACGTGCGGCCCTGGGACACGGAGACCGTGATGTCCCTGAGCGGCAAGAGTCTGTCAGTCTTCTGGGGCCGTCAGTGATGGACCTTCGTTGTGTGGTGTGTGACTGTGACTCTGTTTAAAGAGCAGGAAGCCAAGGCAGGTGACAGAACACCACGTAGGGCCACAGTCTTGTTGGACCCAAGGGTAGAACGAAGAGGCCAGGCAGGAAGGGCCCCGGGGACATAGGGGACGGCCCTGTTTCTGACCGGCTTGTCTGACCAGTGGCAAATCACAGGCGCAGCTAAATGGATTGGTTTGGTTTGGTTTGCTCTGGCCTTTGCTTAAATCAGCCTCAGCCTGATCAGTGCCCATACAAGCTGAGCCTCACGGGCCTCACGATTTCTCCGCATTTGCTGGGGGAAGGCGCTGTCTCCAGGCAGTTGCCAGCTTCTGAAAGGCAGGGCCGGGCCTACAGTAGGTGCTCAGTAAACAGGCTCTCTGCGGAGCCAGTGTACCCCAAGACCTATGGATCCTGCGGCCCAAGGCTCTGGGCAAGTCACCTCGCCTCCCTCTCCGGCGTCTCCCCCTCCAGGACCTGCAGTGGCACTGGCTGTGTGGGCAGAGTCCTAGGAGCCATGCTAATGGGAGGGGATTGGTTCAGTCGCTGTCCTCAAAGGTCTTCAGTCCAACTGTCCATGTCACCTGAGCAGTCGCCAACAACGGAGCCTGGCCCTGGTCTGTATCTCTGCACCCCAGCTGGGGGCCGAGGACCTGCGTGGGTTCCTGTCTGGTTTTCTGGGGCCATGGGCTCTGCTTCCTTCATTTTATGGAAGAAGGAAGTGAGTCAGAATCTGAGCCTGTCCCAGCCTATCCTGCTCGTAAGCATGGATCCGGGATTCCAGCATTCCAGCCCTGAGCTGCCCAACTCACCAGGCCTGGCTCCTGGTGAAGGCAGCTGTCAGAGCCACAAGAAGAGGTGGGGAGCCGTGGCCATCCCGGGCAGTGAGCAAAGCATGTGGCTCCTCCATAAAGTACCCCCTGGGAGTCTCAACTCAGTGCCTGCTGTGTGCAGCACTGCAGCACCCCAGTGAATGAACAAGGATTTGGCAAGGAAGAAACCATTCAGAAGTGACTAGTGGAGGGGCTGGGCAGACATTAAACACAGCTTTCTGCAGGGGTCGGACAGCCAGAGGGGTCACCCTGGACTCGTGGGTGGGACAAGGCAAGGTCGCCTGGGAGGCAGCAGCCCAGGTGGCTGGAGAGAGAGGACAGGTGGGGAGTGGGGTGGGAGAAGCTGGAAATGGGCAGCATGAGCCTTGGGTGCTCCGGGAAGAGAAACAAACTCACAAAGAGGCACCAGGCAGCCAGTGAGGGCTGTAGACTGCTGTGTTGTCCTGAGGCCTTAGCAAATTCCTGTTTGTGTTTTTTCCCCACAAAATATGGTTTCAGGTTTCTGAGATAGCCTCAGTAATAAGTTATTATACTCTACATTTTTGGAAAGATCTCGTCGTCTTTTGGTAAAAGAGAAGAAAAAGTTTTCTGCAAGAATTTGAGAAATGGAAGCTGGGTGTGGGGATGCACACCTGTAATCCCAGCACTCAGGAGGCTGAGGCGGGAGGATTGCCATGAGTTTGAGGCCAGCCTGGGCTACATAGCAAATCTCTGTCTCAAAAACAAACAAATGAACAAACAACAGAAGAACTTGAGAAGTGGACTCTTTGATCTGACAGCCGTGTGCACACACGCGAGGCCACAGACTAGACACGACAGCATCACGCTGGGTGTGATGACTCTCAAGCCCCTTGGAAGGTGCTGGAACACAGCTTCCTCCGTGCACACAGGAGGACCAAGGGCCGAAGCCCTCGGAGGAGGAGGAGGGGGTCTTGGTGAAAACCCAGGCCCATGCGAAGGGCTCGTGCCAGTTCGCAGACTGCCTCATTATCCCTCCATAATAGGATGGGCCCAATTCAAATCCGATCAAGTTGTTAAATACAAGAGAAGAAAATAGAACACGTCAGGGATTTTTTTGTGTCTATGAATCATTAAAAAAAAATCCAGGTATAATGGAGCATTGTTCACCATGCCAGACTAATGATGTCCTCTAAAGAGAGGAAGAAAGGGAAAATTTCATCATCAGATATGAAGAGAAATAATTAACTGCTTTCTCTCCACCTGCCTTCGTCAGGGAAGCGGACGTTCCAATTAGCAACTTCAGCCTGGAGCCTCTGGGTTTGGAGGGCCATGGGGAAGGCGTCACGGTGCGGATCCTGTAGAGACTGGCCGGGCATCGAGGGGCTTCCGCAGCAATTCTGCTCCTCGGCGCAGCGTGCTTATTAAAATGCTTCACAGTCATAAGCCACCTGGCTGCTTCGAGGCTCAGCAGCGTGGGGAAGAGGAACAAAACGTGGGGAGAAATGTGGTTATTTAGATGGTGCTGGCCTTTGACAGGTAACTGCTTAATTAGCTCAGCTCGCACGATGGTGACTTCCACTCATCCGATTCAAATAGCTTGTTGTTGCTATGGGTTCTTTAACGTGGTCCATTATAAGCAGAATCTTGTGTTTTGATCTTGATCGCTTGGCCAGATTTAGTGAGAAAGCTGAAAATGGGAACTCAGGCACCAGGCTCAAGTCGTACAGTAGTGGAGGGGCCAGGAACCTGCCTGTGGCCACCGCTTCAGCCCCAGTTTTGGAAGCATTAACTCCCGCCATGACTTGCGTCCCTTGGAACATCTCTGACTTTGGGGAATGGAGCCTATGTGCCCACTGGGCTGTTAGGAACCTGAGGTCTTGCCTTGGCCACCCCCTCCCCCCACCTGGCAGCACAAGTCCCACATGCTGCATGTTACCCCGTCTCCTCTGCCGGGACTTCAGCTCACGCCTGAACTATCAGAGTGGCTCCTAACCAGTTTCATTTGCTCATTCATTCATTCATTCATTCAACAAAAAGTAATTAATCAGACTTTCCTAGACCGCCTCAGCCACCCACCATACAGGTACAAGTGACCTTTCCAAAGAATAAACTGGCTGTTCCAGGTCCAGGCTTAAAAACAAGAAAAAGATGAATTGGCTTGCTATCACTTGAAAAAAATCTCATATAAGATGAATTCTGAATGGTTTGAAATGTACATTTGCTACACGTATTTGAGGATTCTTCTGACCAAAACAAGCTTAGGTTCCCTTTAGCACAGATAAGCAAAAAGCGGTACCTTCCTCCTCCGCACGGGTTGTTGTGCGGAAAGTTAACTGCCCAAATTGTTCACATCTATGCATTAGACTGGAAGACGTTCCACAGCAGTGGTCTGAGTGTGGAAATGAAATCTTTTAAAAGGAAGTTGCTTAATGGAACTCTTAAGAGTCTAAGATAAAACTATGAAACTTGGAAGGATCTTTTGTTCTTTTTATATTATTTATGCTCAATGTATTGCTGCCTAATAGAACATATTAAGCTTTAATTCGTTGTATTAGTCAGTTTTCCCATTGCTGGATGCAAACACCCAACATCCACAACTTAAAGAAGGAGAAGTTTATTTGGCTCATGGTTTCTGGGGATTCAGTCCATGGTCAGCTGGCTGTAGGCAGGAGCATCATGGTGGAAGGGTGTGGTGGAACAAAGCTGCTCAGTTCATGGTGGCCCAGAAGCAGAGCAGGGGACAGCACCAGAGAGGAGGGGCCAGGAATCAGACATAGACTCCGAGGTTACACCTCCACCCCCCACCCGCATATGAGAAGTGTGCTTTACTAATCCCCTAGGCAGCATCCAAGACAATCAAGTTGGCAATAAACTTAACCATCAAAGTAATGTTAGTTATATTTGCTATTGATGATATTGCTGTTATTATTCCTATAAGATCCCAGAAACAGTCTAGTCTTCCTGCCTCTGAGCCATTTTTTTTCAATCCTTTTTGAGTACCACTCCAGTGCCTTCTTTGGAAAAGAGCATTTTTTTAGTAACTTCTCCCTCTAAGAATGGAACACCATGCTGCACTCCTTTTCCCGGCATTTAAAGATTCTCCAGCCATCATGGTCCTTTCCTTTGAGATCCCTTCACAGGCTCCCCTTCCCATCCAAACCAGGGTCCCTCATCCCAGGCACTCTTCAGTCAATCTGTTGCCTGGCACCCCACCATCTGCCATGGCAGGAGACCCCCAGGCATCATTTGAGTTGAACTTTTCTACTTGCTGGCTGCATTAGCAGGTGAGTCACACTCTCCGAGCCTCAGTTTCCTGAGGATCAAGCGAGACTGTACCTGCCCAGTGCCTGGCATGGAGTAGGAGCTCAGCAGATACCACCTCTTGTTTGCTGCTACAAAATTCCAGTCCACTACCCATTCCCATCCACACACGAATCTACTTTCCCACCTTCAGCTGACTGCAAAGCACGCTTGGACACAGGTCATGTCTTATGCCAATGCCAGTGCCCACGGGCGCCAAGCAAGGGAAAGAAAATAGGAAGAATGCGGAGGGGCGAGGACTCAGCCAAGTCCAGGACACATCTACATCTGGCCAGTCGTTGTCGAGTGGGAAAATGGGTCCGGTGCTGTCTGACTGCAGCGTTTTCTCACGAAGCCAAAAATCCAGTCCTGACCTGAAACACCCTGGAGTTTAGAAGCTGGGCAAATGCTGTTCAGGCCAAACAAAGCGTTCCCGTGAAGCCCTGGTTGGTGACTGCTGTTGCATGTTCAGATGTGCTGGGCTGGTCGCCAGGACCCTGCACTCCCTGCTAGAGAACAGTCTGCGGGTGGCAGGGAGGGCCCAGGCCAACTTCAGGATGATTTCCCTTCTCTGTGGGCCTCGCACGTAGGACAGTCCTGGGAAATCTGTTCTGTACGCAAAACCAGTCTCCTACAGGGAATCACATTTTGGGGTCCAATTCTGATGGTCGGGACACACACACTAGAATGTAAGGCCTCTGTTCTGTTTACCTTTGTTTCCTCGATGTCAAGAAGGCTGCCTGACACTCAGCAAATATTTATTGAATGAACAAGTGCCCGTTCTTCACCCACCTGTCTGCTAGCAAAGCGTCTTGCTCGCCATGATATCCCCAGCACCTGGTAGGTGATAAGAGATCAATAAATGCTTGTTGAATGAAGAGTGGATTGAAATAATCTCTCTGTTGGACACCTGTTGTGTGCCCAGGAAGATGTGGTCTGAGGGGCTCAGAAGTGACTCTCACACCTCCCAGCCTCAAGGTGTTTGGTCACCCAGGAAAGAGCACATAAACCACTTCTGGAACGGTTCTGAAACCCACAGGAGTTACTTGGTGTCCCTTCCCAGAGGAGGAGGGGGAGACAGGATGTTGGGACCGTGCGACACCAGGCTTCAGGTCTCCGAGGACCCCAGCGCTGTGCTCACACTTGAGGCTCGGCTATGAAATGACTAGACTGACTCCCCCAGCCACGCAGAATGGGCTGCATGGGCACTGGGCTTCCAAGCAGGCACCTTAGGAGGCCGTGTCCTCATTCCCCTTGAGTGATGACAGTGCTGGATGCTTCCTTGGCAAGTGCTCTCCAAGTGGGCAGCCACTTGGGGACATTTACATCATTGCTTTAGAATCCCTTTGAGCCCTCCCCAAAAATGTTTAGCAGAAGTTATTTGTCACTTTAGTCCCAAACTGGGTTCCAAATGGCTTCGGATTATCTGACTGATTTGTGTTCTGTTGGTGAAGTCACAGTGCAGTCAGTGCCCCAGATCTGAAGGCAGGGCCCAAAGGGGTGTCCTCAGACTGTCACAGGACACGACAATTTGTTGGAAGAGATTTTAACCGTTCAGTGTGTCTGTAGCCATGGAGGCAAGATTCATTCAGATGCTTAAGTTCTAGTGTTAAAAAAACCAAAATCATGCCTAGTTTTCATTTATGTCCCCAATGTCTAACACAGAGTCTGGACAGAGAGGTGCCCAACTGTGACTCATGGAGAGAAAAAATGGGTAATGACCAAGCCTAACCCTGCACAGTGCTTACCACACGTGTGCCAGGCGCTGCGCTAATGTGTCACATATCACCTGGTCTGATAGTCACAGGTGCCTTGGGAGGCCGCCACACAACAGCTCCTAAGGGAAACTGCATCCTGAGTTTACATACCCCACCCAAGGTCGCCATGCCAGACAGTGGGGAGGCTGGGATTTGAACCCCGTGGAAAGTAGATGCTCTCTCCTAAAGAACCTGTACCCTGTACTCTTCGACAGTGAGGGGTGCGGAGTCATTAATCCCTGTGTAGCAGAAGATAAGGTGATGGAAAATAACCAAGAGGTCAACCCCTGTTGGGGTCATGGAACCCCCTCTGGCTGGTGGCCTAGTGGCAGCTCTCCTTGGGCATCTGTTATCCCAGACAGTCCCTCTCCGCTGTTTCTGTCACCAGAAAGCTCCAAGGTGCTGAGGGCTCCACCCTCCGACTTCTGCCTATGAGCAACAGCACCCCACGCAGGCATGTGCTCAAAGCCTGGCTGGTGGGGGCCTGCAAGACCTTGTACAGCTTTCGGAGCTTGGTGGGATCTGACTCAACCAGAGTGCAGCCAGGCCCGTGACAGCACAGAGAGGAAGTGCGAGCTTGGGCTGGGAAAATGGCCTGGGCTCACACAAAGGGGGATGGGATTGTGTTCCCACTGACCTGCTCACTCTGCAGTGACCTCGGGCAGCTGGCTTTGTCTTCCTGGGCCCGGACTCCGAATCTGTAAGAAAAGGGTTATTTCCCAGGTCCGCCCAGGTCTGAGAAGGATGGAATGAATGGATGTTTCTTGCTTGGGGGAGGTGACACATGTTTTGCTCATTGGGCGATTTCTTCCTAGGCTGGAAGAAAACTATGAGATTGCAGAAGGCGTCTGCATCCCTCGCAGTGCCCTGTACATGCACTACCTGGACTTCTGTGAGAAGAACGACACCCAGCCTGTCAATGCCGCCAGCTTTGGGAAGGTGAGTCCGCCTGGCCAGGAGGCCCCGGCTGCCGACCTCTCAGCTTCCATCAGCGCACACACAGGGTTGGGGGTGTTTGGTAAGCGTTTTAAATACCTTGTTTGCGGGGGATATTTTGCAGCAGAAATTTTCAAGCAGTTGTCACAAAGCAATGCCAAAACAGAGCGATGCCAAAGTATTTGGTAATACTTTTTGCTGTAAAAATTTCCAACCATTCAAAGATGTTTTAAAGTAAGAAGCGGATGTACCAAGCACTTTCTTTTCTCGGAGATGGGAATTTTGAACTCGCAAGTGTACTAAATGACATCACCGAGCACGGGACAGTTGCAGTGTGAATGCTGGGAAGGGGCCTGCAGGTCCGGGGCCTCTGTTCGGGTTACTGCTGGTAATGTCGCCGCGGGCCCGGCTGTTCTCCGTCTACCTTCTGATGAAACCTAGTCAACATTTAGGGCTATGTGTACCCAAAACATTGTTAGCACTGGCCATTCCTATTGAACAGGCCAAGGAAAGCTGCCGAGCATTCTTTCAGACTGGTTACTTGTTTACCCAAAGGCTGAAAGTCTAGATTTTATACCCCAAAATGCCCAATTTAAAGTGAGTCGATAACTCTGAACTTCTTTTTATTAGCTTTTTTCCCTAGGTATAAATTTTACTGCATTTGCTAACAGGGAGTAGGCAGGCCTGTTCTGCAGCCCTGTTCTTTCCCATTAGCCCGTGTTTCTGCGCATGATCACATTCGCCGTGGAGAGTCGGTGCATGCACAGAGCAGCTCTTCATCCTTTTATTTCTCCTTCCCTCCCTCCCACCTACCTCTCAGTCCCCTTCCAATTTGCCAAAGATTGGTCTCCCTGTTTTCTCTCATCTGTCTTCTATTTTGCTCTTTCATTTTTTATTTTCTTTTATTTATTCTTTGTGTTTCTCCTATTAGAGGACTAGAGATTTATTTTACTTAACATTATGGTCTCAAGTTGCATTCATTTTTCTACCAATGACTCAAATTTATCCCTCTTTATGGCAGAGTAGAGCTCCATTGTGTGTAAATACCACATTTTCTCTGCCCAGTTATCTGTTGATGGGCCCATAGGCCATGTCCACAACTTAACTGTTGTCAGTTGTGCTGCTTTAAACATGCATGGATCGCTGTGATCTGATGTCTTTAACTCTTTCAGGAAGATACCCAGAAGGGGAATGGCTGGGTCAAATGGAATCTCTAGTTTCAGTTTTTTGAGGAATCCCCACAATGATTTCCATAGTGGTTGTACCGGTTTACATTTCCACTGACAAGGTAGAAAGGTTCCTTTTTCCGTGCAGGCTCGCCAGCATTTGTTATAATTTGATTTCTTGATGACGGCCAGTCTTTCTGGGGTATGATGAAATCTCACTGTTGTTTTAATTTTCATTTCTCTAATGGCCAGTGATGTTGAACATTTTTTCCTGTATTTATTGACCATTTGCACTTCTTCATCTGAGAAGTGTCTATTCATTTCAGTTGCCTATTTTTTTATTACATCTTTTGCTTTGGGGGGCATCTGATTTTTTTTTTTAGTTCTTTGTATATTCTAGATGTTAATCCTCTGTCCACAGAATAGCTAGTAAAAAAATTTTTTTTCCCATTCTATAGGTTGTCTCTTCACTCTATTGGTTGTTTCCTTTGCTTTGCAAAAGCTTTTCAACTTGATTTGATCCCATTTGTTGATTCCTGATGTTATTTCTTACGAAATTGGGCTCCTGTTCAGAAAGTCCTTGCCTGTGCATTTACCTCAAGAGTTGTACCTATTTTATCTTCCAGCAGACTGTTTCTGTTTCTTTCTCTTTTTTTTGGTACCGGGAATCGAACTCAGGACCTTGCGCTTGCGAGGCAGGTGGCGGCACCACTGAGCTAAATCCCTGGCCCTAAGCATTTCTGTTTCAACACTGGATCTTTGACCCATTTGGATTTGAGTTTCATGCATGGTGAGAGAAATGGGTCGGATTCAGTCCCCCAGCGCCATTTGTTAAGAAGCCATGTTTCTTCCACATGTGCTCCAGGGCCCTTTGTCAGAGTCGCAGGCCTGGCTCGCACCCATGTACCTTTCCACTTCTCTGAGTGCAGCCTTACCGAGAACTGAAATGGCAAAAAGAAGCTGAGGTGTAAACTTTGGGAATTCCCCTTTCGGGTCCCCAACAAGTGAACCATCGGCAGGAAAAGCCAAACTACACAACAGAACAAAGAACAAAGAGCAGTGTCTCCGCCAGGTGCCCTGGAGAGTCCAGAGCCTGAATGGCTGTGTGTGGGCTCCATCCCATGCGTGGGGAGGGGACGCTTCTGTGAGAGCTTCACACTCTTCCTCCAGAGACCAGTGTGTTGTGCCGTTCATTCTTGAGTCCCCTGCATCAGCTGAGCGGGCCAGTGTGGCAGATGCCATGTGGCGGAGTCCCCAAGAGGGCCCCTGCACGGGCCCTGCTGTGGAGGGGTTCACCTCACAGCTGGGGGAGCCATACCGTGTCAGGCGTCAGTGCTCCCGGAGTTTTCACTCCAGCAGCTGGTCCCAGCGGGGAGTCGGGACGAAGCCCCTGAGGTACAGATGGAGGCAGGATGGGTGAGCAAGGACAGGGCCAGACCCAGGGTCTGCTCTCCTGGACACATCGCTAGGCCTCTCGCTGCCTCCGCCCACTCCAGGGATGTTGAGACTCAAGTGAGGTGCAGGGTGGAAGGTACTGCTTACTCGGTCATCCAGGAACCCGGACACTGACTAAGCACCTCTCCTGTGCCAGCAAACTGCAAATGCTGAGAGTTCTCCAGGACATGTCTGTGCAGACACAAACAGCCACTTCTTACCTTAGATTCTAAAGAGAAAGAAAACTCTCACCATTTTTTTAGATGCTCTCACTTGCCTGGGTAAAGACTCTACTCCTTTCTGCTCAAATCTTTCTGTAGCTCTCTCTCTCGTTAGCCTTCGTGACCTCGGGTTCTAGACCAAACTGCTTGCAAGCCCAGGCCTCCCCTCAGCACCCCGGACCTGCCTGTCTAAGTCTGATGGGTACCCCAAGATGTCAGCCCATCCCGGGTGCTTGCCTGCTCAGGGCCCCTGACCCGGAGACCCCTGCTCTTCATACGCTGCTGCTGTCTGCTGTTCAGGACGCTACTCACTTGCTACATGCGGCTGTTTAACTCAGATAACATAGACACCTGTTCAGTGTGGCTGAGCGGGCCATACCGGAAATGCTCCATACCCACATGCAGCTGGATGGCACTGCACTGGGCAGTGCCTGGTCATAGCAGCCTTGTCCTGTGCCGTGGCCAGCAGGGATGGGACCCAGCGTCCCCTGCTTTGCAGGAGGGAGCCTGAGGGAAGCCTCTGGGACCCGGTGGACCAAAGTTCAAAGGAGAAGTTTCCATGCTGAACAGGGCGGGTCCGAGGCATCCCCATCAGAGGCCCTCCAGGGGCCCCACCGTGGTGTTTCTGGGGCGCACCTGGTTCCTACGCGAGCCCAGCTCTTCCCTGCTCCGCCCCCAGCTCCTCCTCCCCACTTCCTTCCTCTCCCTCGCTCTTCTCCTCCTTCCCTCCCGAGACGACGTCTATCCAATTTCCTCTCTCCTCAGGTCTCCTTGGTCTCTGCCGATGCCTTTGCCCACCTAAATGTCTCACTCGCCTCAAGCGGCTTTGCAAAATTGTTTTCCCAACAATACGTTTCTTCCCTAAGAAGAATCACGGTGCCAGCTGTTTCCAAAATAGTCATTTAGAAAAGCCTCCCGACCTGGGCTGAAAAGCAAGGCCTTGCTTTGATGGCACGAAAGCATCGGTTCAGCTGCTCTCTGCAGTGCAGCTGCCTTGCTGTCTGCCTGGAAGACCATGGCTTTGGGACTGTCCTTCCAGCAGCGGAAGACAGGAGGAGCCTGCTGAGGGGCCCCACCCTGTCCTTGTAACTCAACTCAGAAATCCCAGACACCCTTGTGGCAGCTGCCATCTCCTCCACAGAAAGGAACTGGTTGTTCCGGGGAACCCTGGGCACAGTCGTGGGCAGTTCTCCTTCAGAGCCATCCACACAGAGGATTCAGCCATAGCCTTTTGCCTCAGGGCAGGCGAGGTTCAATATTGCGGAGATAAACTACGCCGGGTGCTGCTCTTCCTAAAGCTGGTGGCAGCAGTTGCTTTGCTGGGAAAAGCTCTGAGATGTGAATCCTTTTTCCAAGTGTGTGGCCAGGCCCCAGAAGCACCAACCTCCAGTACAGCTGTATTGGCTTTCTGGTTGTCCTGGAATTAATTTAGGAAGTGAAGAGAATCTGGAGGCTGCTCACTGAACTGGTCTTTTGCCTGTTTTTGTTGTCGGCTGGGGTAACACAAGGTCACCGGTCTTGGAGTCACTTTTCTGAGCTTCAATCCCATTTCCTTAGCTTTAGATCAGAATAATTTCAAACCAAATTAGGGATAAGATGAAACGGTGCTTATGAGTATTGTGTGAAATTGTGAAGGGCTGTACCAGTGACAGAAGCCACCGTGATGCAAAATTGGTCCCCACATCCTCAATTCCTTACCACACTTTATGTCTTAGTCACTTTCTTATCACTGAGACCCTATACCGGCCACTCACAACTGTAAGGAGGAAAGGCTTATTCTGGCTCATAGCTTGTAGAGGTTTTGGTCTAGAGCTGCTCGGCTCTGAGGCAGGGTGGCCTGGCAGAGGAGAAACAGCTAGTGGCCTGGAGACAGGAAGCAGAGAGAGATGAAGGGGGAGGAGGGAGACAGACCCTACAGGCCACGCCCCAGTGACCCCCTCCTCTGACCAGGCTCCACCCCCCATATCACATTTAGCTATGAACTCATCCATGGGCTCATCCAGTCATGAGTCACACTCCATGATCCAGGCACCTCCCCAGAGCTCCACCTATGAGTACAGGAGGGGGACACCTAGATATAAACCGTAACACTTTGTCTCTATAGTATTCATCACTCCTTAACCTAAGCCCCACGTTTTTGTACACACAAGCATGCGCACGTGCGCACACACGCACACCTTCCAGACAGCTTCTTCCCCTCCTGCTGCTCCAGGCTTGCCATGATACTCCATGGCAAGTTGCTTTGGTTTGTCCCCTGCTCTGGGATGGAATCTCCATAGCATTGTCTTGGTCCCTTGGTGCTCCCAACACCCAGAACAACGCCTGGTACCTCATAAGCCCCCCATATTTGTTACAGGTTGAATGGTTTATATTAACACACCTTGCCAAGGACCAGGTGACTCATTGCTCCATGTGTGACACTGTCTCACCCTTGTGATAACCATATGACGTTGGCATTGTCCGTTTTACAGTAGGAGCTGGCTGGGGTACAAATGGCACCTGGTTGTGTTTCTACTCACTTTGAAGAGCTGCCTTCAAAGCTCTGTCTCTCCTTCCAGCTCCGTGCTCCAGTGACATCCGACGTCTGGGGGAAATCCCATAACAGAGTCCCTGTCCGGCCAGCCCTCCATCTTGGTTGGGTAATTACAACCCATCCTCCCAGACTAAAAAGTCCAGCTTAGTCCAGTTTTAAACGTGAGGCTCACGCATAAGTAAGAGCTTCCTGCGGGCTCAGGAATTGCTCTGGAAAAGAAGGAGGGGAGCAGGCTCTTTCCCTGGCCTTTCCTGTGAGGTGAGGGTTGGAGACAGTGCAGGTGGGGCAGTGTCACAGTTACTTTTTCATTGCTGAGCAGAATAGCCGACACCCTCAGGTTAAAGGAGGAAAGGCTTATTCTGGCTCACGGTTTGTAGAAGTTCCAATCCATAGATGGCTGGTTCCAAGGCAGGGTTTCTTCTCCATGATTTAGACTCTCTTGGATGTTACAAGTCCAGGCCAGGCCTCTGATTTCAAACTGCAGGGTCAGGCCACTCGCCTCGCCACAGGCTCAGGCCGGCCACATGTAGCCGGACCCTGAGTGGAGTTGGGGAAGGCCAGCTCTGCTCTGTCCCCTCTGACCTTTCCCTCCAGCTGCTCCTCCCTCTGGGCTCCTGGCACAGATGAGAAAAACACTTCCAAAACACAACTGTAGTTCTCCCACATAAATACAGTGAGGTAAATTTTAGGGAACTCTACATTGAAACAAATCCAAGGTAACAGGGATCAGAATTGTCCTAAATAGGACACCATAATTAGCTCAACGGCCAAAGCTTATTTATTAACAGGCAGAAGAACATTTTCTTTTTGATGGTACTGGGGATTGAACCCAGAGCCCCACATGTGCTAGGCAAGGACTCTATCACTGAGCTGCAGCCCTCGCCTCAGTAGGCAACTTTCTGACAGGGGTGGAAGTGCTTCACTCTGTCCAACTGAGAATGTAGCATTCAGAGTTCTCATAAAATTAAACAGCAAACATTTACACAGGGCTTTCTGTGTACCTGGCACCAAGTACTTTGTCTGTATGAACCTCATCCACTCCTCCAATACAAAATAAAGCAAAACATTTATGAGGTAGGTGTTGTAATCATTCCTATCTCATGGATGGGTAAACTGAGCCCCAGAGGAGTTAAATGCTTTGCCCAAGGCCACACAGTCAGTACTGGATTCAGGATGTGAACCCGGGAGCTGTGCCTTGAGTCACCTCATTTACCCAGAGGAGGGTATCTCAGGTGTGGGTCACGTGGGGGCCTCCTACCGGATGGGGATGGGACGGATGGCGGCTGCTCTGTACCCTGGGGCTCAGTGTGCCCATCATCTCAGTGGGGTGATGGCCCTTCCCCCTTCCCCACTGTGGGGAGCCAGGACTTCCCCTCCCGGATCCTCCGTCCAGTGTCGACTCATCTCACGTCCACCGGAGCCCAGCCCCACGTGGGGGAAGGGACACAGGGCAAAGATGAGGACGGGGCATCAGCACGGAGGAGCAGCAAGTGGCAAATGCGCCTCCTGTCAAGAGCCCTGTGGGAGGGATCGCGAGGGGCTGCTGCCTCCTTAGGGTGGGGGCCTGAGGGCTAGAACCCCAGCCCCAAATCACGACCCTCCAAGATCTGTGGGAAGCTGAGGTGGGGGCTTTTATTCCGCCTGCCACACCTTTCTTCTGCTTTTCCACTCTAAGACCAGAGCTCTTCCTTCACTGCCTTTAGCCACAAACTAAGCCTTCTATTTTTTCATTTCAATGAAGTCCAGGTTATCAGTTATTCCCTCCATGGACTGTACCTTTGGCATTGTTATCTAAAGAGTCATAAAAGTCCCCATGACCCCCACGGCCATCTGGGTCTTGTCCCGTGTTACCTTCCAGGAGCTCTGTAGCCTGTCATCCAGCGTCTGAGCCTGCAGTGCAGTTGGAGTGTCTGTGGGCAAGGGAGGTCCGCCCGCACTCACTCCTCTCTGGCTGTGATGTCCAGGCATCCCAGCTCTGTTTGGGGGAGGACCTTCTTTCCTCCCCGGGTGCCTTTGCTTCTTTGTGGAAGATCGGCTGGCTTCTCGGTGGGTCGGCCTCCTGTCGTGCCACTGATGTTCCCATCCCTTGCTACCCCATGGCCTCCGTTAGGGCAGCCTCGTAGTGAGCCCCAGAGTCACAGGGTCAGCCCCGCAGCTTTGTTCTTCCTCAGCTCTGTACCGGCCATTCCGAGTCTTTTGCCTTTCCATATAAGCTTTAGGAGAAGTTTGTTGATGTCCACAAAATAAGTTGTGGACTTTTGATTGGGATCGTGTAGAATTCCAGACGGAGTAAGGAAGAAGTGACATCTTGGACACTCGCGTCTTCCTACCCATGAACATGGAATATCCATTTATTTAGCTTTGGTTTGATTTCTTTCATGAGTTTTGCAGTTTTCTTCACATACGTTGTGTACATATTTTGTTAGACTTATAGATAATACTGCATTTCAAGGGTGTTAGTTTTCAATTTCAAATTCCACTTGTTTGTTGCTGACATTTAGGAAAGCAAATAATTTCTGTACATTAACCTTGTATCTTGCAGCCTTGCCGTAGTTTCTTCTTACTTCCAGAAGGTGTTTTTTGGGTCAAATTTTAGATTTTCTACAGAGATAATTATGTCATCTATAAACAAGGATAGTTTTATTTCTTCCTTCCTACCTAATATATAAACATTTTAATTCATTTTACTGAGGTATTGCCTTAACTAGTGCTTCCAGTGCGATGTTGAAGGGAGAGCTAAGGATGTCCTGGCTTGGTTCCTGATCTCAGTGGGAAAGCCTAGAATGTCTCACCATTAAGTATGATATTAGCTATAGATTTCTTGTAAATATGCTTTATCAAGTTGTGCAAATTCCCCCTCCCTATTTCTAGTTTACAGAGAGTTTTTTTCAAATCATGAGGGGTGTTGGATTGTGTCAGATGTTTTTTTCCTACATTAATCTAATCATATTTTTTTCTTTTTTAGCTTGTTGATGCAATGAATTACATTAATTGATTTTCAAATGTCAAACTAGCCATGCATACCTGTGATAAATCCACCTTAGCTGTGGTATGTAATTTCTTCTAGATATTGTTGGATTCAGTTTACTAATACTCTGTTGAAGATTTTTGCATCTATGGTAATAAGAGATATTAGTCTGTAGTTTTCTTTTAATATTCTTTTTTGGTCTGAGTATTAGGGTACTGCTGAGCTCACAGAGGAGTTAGGAAATATTCTTTCTGCTTCTGTCCTCAGAAAGGGATTGTGGAGAATTGGCATAATTTCCTTATTAAATGTTCTGTAGAATTCTCCCATGAGCTCATCTGGGCCTGGAGGTTTGCTTCTTTTTGTCTGTCTGTGAGGGAAGGCTATATTACTTGTTGATTCCGTATTCTGATTCTTTTTCTTTTGAATGAGTTTGGCAAATTGTGCCTTTGAAGAAATTGGTTCATAGCAACCGGGCTATCAACTTTGGGGGCGTAAACTGGTTCTTCTCCTTCTCCTTTCCCTTCTCCCTCCCCTCCACCCTTGTGCAGTTCTGCAGACTGAACCCAGGGCCTTCACTCTGAGCCACACCCACACCTCTTTAGTTTTTATTTTGAGACAGGGTCTCACTAAGACTCACTAAGTTGCCCAGGCTAGGATTGAACTTGTGTTTGTCCTGTTTTAGCCTCCTAGAGTTCTCGGATTACAGGTGTGAGCCACTGCGCCTGGATTCAAATTGTGTCCTTTGCCTTCTAGTCTGCGTTTTCTCCTAACTGGCTGGACGTGCTGTGGCAGGTGAACGGGCTGCTGTGAACAAACCTTGGGAATTGTGGTAGTGAGGTTGGGTGGGGCGGCCCTGCTGTACGTCAGGTCTCAGTCTGAGCGCGTCTGAGCCTCCGCACGGTGAGCTGCGTGCCTTTCTCGGCCTCCCGCCCCCGACCGGGCGGTCCGGCTGGAGCTGAGCGTTTCCCTCCTCCTGCAGGGGTCGTGCAGTCAGTCAGTGGGCGGGAGCCGTGTTTCCCTCCACGCCCCTGGGTCAGTGGGGCTCTGATGAAACCCCAGCCGGTCTGTTGTTAACGAGGACAGGAGGACAGGCCGTGGTAGGGGAGCGGGGTGCTTGGAGTCTCTCAAAGCGGCTCCTCTGCCTTTCAGGACAGCGTGGCTGACTTCGAGCTTCATGGCACGGAGGTAGCTCACAGGATGAGAGGCAGAGGTGCTGTTTTTATTCCCACTTAGGGATCAGACGGCTGCATCCAGTGGTGTAGCAGTCGGCCTGTTTCTTAAACCAAGTCCAGGCGGAGATATGCCGGCTCTTTGGGTGAGGCTCCGTGAGCATCAGACCTGCTCTTCCTTTCTCCCCTGTCCTCCGAGGCAGGTGGCTGTGGATTTCTGCGTCACCCAGGGTCCAAGTGGCTGCCACGCTCCGAAGGCCGCATTCCCTGCAAGATGCAGGAGGAGGAGCAGGAGGAAGTAAGGTCACAAGCCCGGCCTGGCGCCCGGACCGGTGCAGTGGTTCCTCCCACCTCTCCTCGTCTGCCCTGGGCTAGCGGGGAAGCACGAAGCTGCATCCCTGCCTCTTGGGATAAAACTTGCTGGTTAGGAAGAGGAGCGGCTGGCGCCTGGCAGTGCTGACCCACGTAAGGCCTTTGCGGTCCACGCACCCTTCAAGTCGCTGCGATGGGCGGGAACCCAGACTCAGAGCCAGGGCGGACGGCCGTGGCTTAGGATGGGCGTACGTGAAACGGGCTCCATGGAAGTGGACAGTGTTGTAAGTCAAAACCACGTTCGCCCCCCGACCCAGCGTGTACCGTGCTCACCTTCACAAGCCCTCCAGTCACCAGGTGCGCAGAGCAGCACTTCTCCGGGCCGGGAGAGGTCAGGATTCAAAGTGCAGCTTCTACTGGCCGTTTATCACTCTTGCGACACCTTTAAGTCAAAAAAAGAGTAAGTGCAACCATGGTCCGTGGGGCCACCTCTGCTGGCAGACTGGGAGCCCTGGAGGGGACGAAGGAGGCCACGTGACCACGCGGGGCTGCAGGTGGGAGTGCTCCGTGCCTCACGGGCTGCCGGCAGGCTCCGCACGGTCGCAGTGCAGCTCGCAGACCTGAGCGGCCTTTGGCCTCCCGGGCAGTGCCGGGGCTGAGGGCGGGCGGGGGGTGGAGACCCCAGAAGAGAAAAGGAGACCCGAGAAGGGCGGGCGGGGACGGGCGTGCTGCCCTTGGGTAGGCTACGGTACTGCAGCCCACCTTGTTCTGGAGGACTTGCGGTCGTGGGCGGCTGGGCTGCCGGGCCTGTCCCCTAGAGTCCTCCTGGGTGCCACCCTGGGCCGTGGGGAGATGCTCCAGCGCCTGCGAGATGAGATGAGAAGTCCCCTTGCGTGGCTCGATGGCCTGGTTCCTCCAGAGCCCCTCCGCCCACCCACCGACCTCGCCTCCCACCTGGACCCACCAGGGCCACCCGCACAGCCACGAGGCAACACTGCAGAAGCTGGGCGTTCAGGGGCTTTGGGGTCCTTCTCTTCTGGCCTCTTTACAGTTTTCAAAGGAAAAAAAATTAATTCCAAGGATAGAGTTTCTCCCTATCTTAAATCCATGCATGTAGGTCTCTTATGCCGGAGAAGCTGCTGTAGGGGTCCCGGCAGAGTATGTCCACGGGATTTCCCATGGGAAGGTTGAAGTCGAGGGCCTGTCAGCTCCCCAGCTAGCAGCGGCATGGACCTAGGCAATCTCTTGAGGGTCCAGGCCTCAGTTTCCCTCTCTGTAGACAGAGTAATGATAGCAATCGCCAGGAGGACTGTGGACCGAGAGGGAGAAGCGCCACACAGCGTGGCGCCGGTCAACACAAACGTGTCGCCTGTCAGCAGTAAATATCATCTCCCTTCACGACAGCAGCACTGCATGGCTTTGACCCACAGGGGTTTGAACATATCACTGCTCACGTGTCAGCATCCCAGCCCTTCTGGGTGCTCTGCCTTCTGAACAATTTTGAGAACAATTGTTCTAAAAATGTCCCACATCACTCTCTGCCATCCTCACCTGCACCCTCTCTTATTATCGGCTGCAGAATTATTCCAGTCTTGACTTTCCCAAATCTTATGTAACTCGCCTCATTCTGGCTGCGTCCGAGGGCAATGACTGTCTTCTCACGAACTTGCGGCGCCTCGTGCGGCCACCCGAGGAGGCTGCCAGGCTCACACGTGGCTTCTTGGGCTTCTTGAGGGGCACCGGGATCCCCGCCAGGGTGGACGAGTTCACTGTTGCCTTCCTGGCCCTGGGCGTTTTCACAGAATCCTTCATCCGTCCACCCATGTGATTGAAATTCTACTTCTGGCTCGCTGCACTCGATATGAATTTATGAAACTTCTCTTGCTCTCTTGTTCTGCTCCTCCAGTGCCCAGTGCTGCTCCCAGATGCTCCCCGGTCAGTTCTATCCGTGTGGTCGAGCCGCTCCCAGACGCTCCTTCCAGGCTTGAGATGGGATGTCTCAAGTCCTCAGTCTCGCCCTAGCCTTCCTTCTGTTTTCTCCTCTAAGGAAAGTGTTGGTTTGTTGACAGAAAACAGAGTGAGTGGTGCACCTGCAGACTTAAATGTGTGACAATCAGATCCCTGTAGCCAATTTCTTTCTCTAATCATTTCTTTCTTTTGTTAAAATAAAATTGTTGACATGTTGTAAAAACCCACAAGATTTCACAGTACGTGATTGTAAAACAAGAACTGGTCATTATATTAAATTTCTCACTCTTGCTATTGGCAAACCCCTTCTCCTGACCCAGAGGCCCCCTGAATAGAACCCCGAACTCGAATTTTAGACCGCAGTCGGCCTCCCTTGCTGTGTGTACATGTGAGTGTGTCTCTGCCAGGCAGGAGCATTTGCACTCATTTGCATTGCCCGAGTTTCTTTTAGGTCGGTTCTTGGCGGTGCAAATCTTCAGCCCCTGGGGGTGGATTGCATTTGTGAAGACAGCCAAAAGCCCAGTGACTACTAAGTTGATCGCGGCAACGCGATATGGGGCCAGAGTCACGGGATGCTGTGGAGCAGTGGCCCCAGTGTCCTTCCTGTGTGGCCCCGAGGTGTCTTGGAGCAAGGCCAAGAGTGGACATCGAGGTTCACGCGCTCCTGGAGGCCACCTCGCTGGGCCCGGTGTGCCAGCGAGAGGCGAGTGGAGGGACCGAGGGACCCCATGCCTGCTTCTCCTCTGGCCGCAGCCTCAGACCCCAGTTCCCCCTAAGGTGGGCCCCAGCCTCTCTCCCTCGGGGTTTAGCATGAAATCCAAAGCTGAGTGTAACCCACCGCTTCCCACTCCTCCCCTTCAAGAGGGAGTTCTTAGGGTTCGTCGCCAGCAGCGCTTGCCTCCACCTCCTGTGCCTTTAAATCTGCACCCACAGAGCCTCGCGGGGGTGCCGGTGAGCCCCTCGCCACCCCTGAAAGGAGCCGGGCCACTTCCCACCCCTGGCTGGAGCCCCCAGCCCCTGTGCTGAAAGGAAGGAGGGTGGGATCCCGAGTAGTTGAAGGGAATTTGGAAGGCTGGGATGTTGCGGAATGTTAGATCAGTAGCGAGAGCAGCATGTGGTGTTCTTTAGGCAGGCTTCATTGAATCCACACAAAACAAGAAAGGGGCTGCCCGCCCGTCTGCTCATTTATCAAACAGCGAAGCTCAGCTTTCACAGCTCCACAAAAGTGCTTTGCTGTTTGCTGAGTCCTGCTCCAGAAATTAAAAGCTGCACAGGCTTCGAGGGGCTGCGTCGACCCTGCACTCGGAGACATTGGCCAAATGGTGCCCGTCTTTCAGGCTCAGGGCCAGTGGATTATTTAGTGAAAGGACAGGAGAATAATTTGTAATTTGCAGCCCATAAGAAACACTTAAAAAAAAAAGCCAAACCCCCTTCCCACAGGGCTTTGTTGCGGCTGCTGGGAGGAGGAGGAGCCATCTGCACCCGGCCCTTTCTTTGCTGGGAGTGGGAAAAGTCTTGACCTCGGCTGGGACAAAATGTGCTGCGGGCCGTCGCAGACTCCTCCCCTCTGGTTTCCTTCTCCAAAGTCGCCTAGCTGTCTTTTCAAAGGAGGAGGAGCTTGGGCCATCAAATACGGTTAGGTTAGAGAACTTTCCCACCCAGGAGCTAATATGCATTGCTTGGGAAAATATCAGTCCATAGACCTGGATCGGATGTGTGGAGAGAATGGGCCTGGAAGGGATGGGCACTGCAGGACCAGGGCAGGCCCCGTAGGGGTCCACATGGAACTCCTGGCACCAGCACCCCCTGGGCAGGCAGCAGGTGGCTCCTCTCCTCCCCTCAGGCCAAGCTGTGGCCTCCAGCAGTGCCTCACTCCTGGATGGGTTTCCTCTCCACACTTCACTACGGAGCACAACTGGCCTTGAATTCACAGCGATCCTCCTGCCTCAGCCTCCAGACTGCTGGGATTACAGGCATGCGCCACCACGCCCAGCTTCAATTTAGCACATTTTTACAAAGTGTTAATGCCTTTCTACACTTTGTGGAAAGAGACTTGACAGCGTTTTTGTTTTGTTTTGTTTTTTAAGACCAGTAACATGCTTCTTCCTTTTGATGGAGCAGTTCTACATATGAGAAATTATTAGGCAAAAGACATAAATGAGGGCTGGGGATTTAGCTCAGTGGTTCTGTTGCCTGCCTCCCAAGCGCGAGGTCCTGAGTTCGATCCCAAGTACCAAAAAAACCCCCCAAAACACTATGCTGTAAAACTACACTGGATAAGACATAAATGAATAAAATAACAATAAAAAATAAAAATCTTCTGCAGAGAGTGCTTAGTGCACTATTTATGTCAATAGAACACTTAAGATAACTTCAGTAGGCAATAAGAGGAGAGATTTGTTCATTCTTCTCACAAAAAAGTGGTGAGTAATGTATGTGAACTAGAGCCATGTGCCATTCCATGGTGTCTGTGTGTGGCACGGTCCGAGTCCAGGTGTCCCCTGGTGCCACATGTGGTCACAGGCACAGCTTGTAGAAGGCGATTAGATTTTGAGAGCTGGCTCGCTGTTAGGAGACAGGGCCTGCTTGGAGGGCCCCTGGGGCAGGGCCTGGAAGGGTTCCTCTCCCTCCTGTTCCTCCCTTCCCTCTGCTTCCTGGTCCCCATGCTGCGAGCAGCTCTCCTCCGCCAGGCCCTTCCACCTCGCCTTCCTGCCCTGGAGTTGGCCATGTAGGGACTGAAAATGTGAGCCAAAATACACCTGTCCTCCTTTAAGTTGTGGGTATTGAGTTTTTGTCCCTGCAACAAGAAAATGACTAAGACAGCATATTTTAAAACATTATATTAATGCCTTAAATATATACAATTTTAATTTGTCAATTTAAAACAAATTAATTACTTAGAAAAAATTCTAAGGACCTCATAACTATGGTCCCCAAACAAGTGTCCAGGGGAAGATTCCTGGGAGGAAATGAAGTACAAGCTGAGATGCAAAGGAAGAGTGGACAGCAGGGAGGCAGGGGCACTGAGAGGACACAGGACAGCAAGGCCAGGCTTGAGGGTGAGGCATGGTGTGGCTGGAGCATAGGACTGGGTGAGGCCCGCTGGAACCGAGGTGGGGCACCTGCGCATCTGGACTTGGTCCAGGGCGTCGGAGAGGTGGTCGGGTGGGGGTGATTGGAAGCAGGGACAATGGGGACACCACTGGGCTGTTGGAGAAGGAGGCTGGGAGTAGAATCAGGATGTATCCGAGACATAGGGCAGAACTGGTGGCAGCCTGGGAGTGGCAGGTGTCACTGTTTGGAGAAGGCAGAGCTGTACCCGGTCAGACAGTGGGAAAGATCTCGGGGGGAGGTGTACAGGAGGGACGAGGGACACACTGTCAGGGAGGGCGCGAGGCAAAGGGTCAGGTTGAGGGGTCGGAGGTGCAGACCTGGGAAAGGTCCTGAGCCTGGTGACGCCCCTAGTAGTCTGACGTGGCTGGAACCGGGGTTCACAGAAGGCAATTTAGAATCTTTGTTTCTGGCAGAGGGCTTCTGCTGAGTCCGGTGAGCCTTGCAGGGGTGCCAGTGGCCTCTGAGGGTTCAGGGGACCTGGAGCCATCCATTAGCAAGTCCACCAGGGGCCCTCGACTATCCACATGGTTTTTGCTCTTGCTTTTGCAGTGTTGGGCTCAAGCACAGGGCCCCGTGCATTGCAGAACTCTACCCCACCCCAAGAGTGACATCTGTTAGGATTTTCATTAGCAGAGTATTTAATTGCCAGGTAAGCAGACTCCACCCAAGAGATGTAAGGGCTCGGCCAATCTCTCTCACCCCCTGCCTGTTGGGATCATGGCAGAGGCACCAAGGTGTTTCCGGGAGGGCCAAAGAGAGAGGACAGAAAGAAATCTTCCCTAAAGAGTAGCTGGAAACCAGAAATCAATTCATCCCTCAAACACACGAATGTGGGAATGCAGAAAGAACTACGACTTCAAAGAAACAAAGGTTACTGCAGAAGGCAGGAGTGGGGGCTTGGGGACACTCGGTTACACACTTGTGATGGTGTCAGGCCTGCCTGGGCGCTCCACTGTGGTGCGCCCGGCTTAGTCTGTCTCAGCCTCAGTTTACTCATCTGTGCAATGGAACCTAGTGGTGGCCACCCAAGGTCAGGCACCTGCATCGGGACAGGAACCCTACAAGCCCCCATGCCAAAGCTGCGAGCTTTACCTCTGTGCACTACCCAGCTCACTAGGGAAACAGAGGCAGGGGCAGGGGCATGGGAAGTGGGAGGAGCTGGAGACAGAGGGGACTCTCCAGGGCCAGGAGGGACATCATGGGCTTGGCAGTCCACACAGAGGGCCAGCAAGGCGAGGAGCCTGGGGAACAGCCGGTGGGGTGGGGGTGGACAGGAGTAGGTGGCAGGGACGGCAAGGCGCCTGGAGTGAGAAGGAGCCTGGAATCTCTGCCAGGCAGTTCAGGGACGGGGCTCAGCTTGTCCTCGGCAGGTCCTCGGCCAGCCAGTGGGCTGGGTGTGTCTGGCCCAGACAAGACAGTTCGTGGCTGAGGAGGTCCCACGGGGACACAGAGAGGCTGCAGGGCTCAGGAGATGCCTGGAAGGCAGACTCGGCAGGACGTGGGACCTGAAGGGTTAGGGAGAGCGGGTGGGGAGGACTCCCCCATCTGTCTCAGGTGACACAGCAGTGATGCTGGTCACCCAGATGCTAACGTCACATGCACTGGCACACACATTATTCAGAAGGGATAAGTCAGCCCCGCCAACATGGAGGGAATCAGCCCAGTGTGACAGTGCAAAGAATTACAAACACACTCAAGCATGCTTTGTCAGCCCATGGAGGTAGAAGAAATGACTCCAGAGGCCTGTCCCCAGGTCCCTGTGGCCGGGTGACCTGTCTGTGGACTGGAGCCTGTGTGTCCTGGCCGCGTGGTCTGGGGCAGCATCAGGACCTTACTTGTCAGCTTTGTGAACGCCGTGTGGGTCACCACTTGGACAGACACTTAGCAGGAGTTCAGAACCAGCCCAGTCTCTTAAATCTGGTAATAATACAGCTTAGCAACCCAATACAACATTGCTGTGTCCTCTTATTATCTACAGAGTACTTGCAGGAAATGATTTACTTTTTAAAAAGAAAAAGGAAAATTGCACTCTAACACAGTGGTGGTGAGTTTTTGTTGCTTTTTTCAAGATTATCCTGAACTTCCTTTGTCAATTAGGAGAATTTATAGTAAGAAAGTCCTTTTCTAGTTGCATAAGAAGTTGATCTCATACACAGATATGATACGAAACCCTTTGTGTTCCAGACACAATCCCTAACAAATACCCATTTTCACTTGTTCCCTCCAAGCTTCTGTATTCACACAAACACACATCATGACCATGGCATAAACACCCTGTAAGATCTGATGGTTCACTGAAGACTGCATCCCTGGCACTTTCATATCATGACACAGTGTTTGTGGTCATCACTTTACTGGCTGCATGGGCTCCACTAACCTGCATGCTTACCGCTTACCCGGTCCTCTACTCTATCCCTGGAAATCTATTTGTGTTATTTCTCATTTTTTACTCTCTCCCTCTCTCTCTCTCTCTCTCATAGCCCCAGGCTTAGCTTTGCCTTATTTTACATTATTTCCTTGGAATCAATATTGATCAAAAGGTATGAGTAGCTCATGGCACCTGATACATACTGTGTAAATGCTCTGGCCAAGTGCTGTGCTAATAACCGCTGTGTTTGGCATGGCTGAGTGCTCCTGGTTCCCTGCAGCTTTGACAGCATGGAGTATTATCATCTTCAAACTGTTCCTACAGGGATCCAACATGGAGTCTTATTACTGTGCCCACTGGCATAGGAGAAATTTCCCAGAGCTACCAGCGTGCCCCTGTCCTCTTATAACCCTATTCTATCATCTCCTGTGCTTGGGTGGGAGGAGACCAGAACTCAAATCCCAGCCTGTTTTTAGCCAGCTTGAAGACCCCCAGCCCTGTGCTTATGCTGCTCCAGTTTGCCTCCATCTGCCTCGGCCTAGGCTCCCTGTCAGCCATCACGCCTCCCGACGCCAGCTCCTGGGCCAGTCCTGCAAGGCTGAGTGGCTTACGAGAAGGGGCTGGTCTTGGGGAAATCCGGATGGCACTGCCTTTCTGGCAGCAGCTCGGGACGGGAGGGTGCGGGGCCCATCGGGGCGGAGGGGGCCTGGGTTCTGGGTGGCCGGGAGCCGTGGACGGTTGGGAACAGTGAGTGGCTCATCCCAGACCACGGGTTCCCTCCTGCGCCATGAGCAGCAAGGAGTGGAGCCCCAAGTGGCCGCATGAATCGGGGCCCCAGCACCATGACAGAGCTCCCCACAGGCCTCCCGGCAAGAGTGATCTTCTCAGGACACCCACAGATTCCTAATGGGTCACCGCTGCAAGAACCCTGTTTCCCTCTCCTTCGGCTTGCTGTTTGCCAACCTCCGTCGCTGGGCCCCAACTTTTCCCAATGGGTAACAGATTCTTGTGTTGACTTGCAGATCATAAGGCAGCAGTTTCCACAGCTGACCACCAGGAGACTCGGGACCCGAGGACAGTCAAAGTAAGCACTGTACACGCCCCTGGGCAGGAGGTTGGCCCACAGGGAGCAGGCGCTTAGGACAGCTGCACCCTCCCGGGGTCCCTGGGCAGAGGCCGGGTGGAGCCTGGCTTTGTGCTGCCCTGCCTTGAGGTGTTCTGTGTGAAGTATTCAGACACTCGCGGAGCACCCGGCCTCTTGGGTGGTCCCCGGAACTCGGACTGTTTTCCCCAGCAAACTCTGCAGCAAGCCAGAGAGGCTCACAAGTTTCACCCACCGACAGGCAGAATGGCTTCCACCTGCCCGTGTCAGGTACAGAGTGCTGGGTGCTGGGTAGGACAGGCAAGAAAAAGAATCCGATTTCCAGCAAAGAGGGTTGTCACAGAATGACAGCGGGGCGGCAGCTTTCCCAAGGAGGTCCCTGAGGGCCCCCCTGGAAGAAGGAGGGGCTCATGCACTGCCCGTCCCAGGACTGTGTTGGAGACAAGACGCCGCTGGGCTGCACAAAACCTGCATTTTAGGACTCACCTTGAAGGATGTTCCTCAGGTCGCTGGCTATTAATAGGTGGTTCTGAAGAGGGGCGGGGTCCCTACACCACGTTTCTCTGGAGACTCCTCCACACCTTTCTGACGCCAGTGTGCACAGGGCCGGCAGGCAGCATCTCCGACCCTTTTGGCCGTGTTGAGCAAGTGGACACATGGAGAGCTGGGAGCCCCACAGCCCTTTCTTCTTGCAGAAGCCATGCCTGGCTCTGCGGGACCTCTGGCTCGGAGGGGTCTCGAGGCCCGTCCATACTGCCCTGCCATCCCCGGAGCTGCACCCACCCCTGTCGCCCCTGGACAGCACATTTTTAGGCTCCAAGGGTAGGTTTGACTCCAGGAAAGTTAGGAGAAGGAAATGGATGCTCAAACTAGGAGAATCCCTTTTTGGCACAGTTCTGAAAATAATGAGACTCTTTTGTGTGGCTCAGAAGCTCTTGGGCTCATTTCCAAAGGGATTTCCAGAAAATTTGGGAACAAAGGACAGCTTGGAATAAGTTCCTAATAGTTCTCCAAGGTGACTATTCTGAAAATCAAACCCCCCACCCCCCTTTTTTTTTGTAGTGGGGCTTGAACCCAAGGCCTTGGCCCTGAGCTACATCCCCAGCCCTTTTTAAATTTTGTATGTGAGACGAGGTCTGGACAGGGCTGTCCAGGCTGGCGACCCTTCTGGGTCAGCTTCCCAGAGTGCTGGGATTATAGGTGTGCATCACCACACCTGCCTTCCACTTCATTTACAATGAAAAATTCGGTAAAAAGATGAGGCTTCGACCTTGGTGAGGTCACAGAGCACAAAAGCCGGATTCTTCCTTCCTTGCCTGCTGGTGACACACACAGCTGACTCACGGATGCCAGGGCGGATGGGAGGCAGTGGAACAAATGGCCGAATCCCTGGCTCTAATACATTGCTGCCCATTTGTGAGAAGAGTAGACAGTCAAGACAGCTAAGTCAAGAGAAAAGGTGGCAAAAATACAACAGAAAGGCTTCTTATCCTACAAAACTTGGAGAAAGTTCCCCTCTGTCCATGTTGAGAATCTGGTTTTGCTTTTCTCTTTCTTGATCCAACAGGTTGGCAAAATGAGCAACATCTCCTTAGCAGCTCTGTGTCCTCAGTTGTCTTGTGTCCTGCTCACACCTTCTGCCAGAGGGAAGCAGTGAGCAGCTGGATCTCCATCCACCCCGGATGAGAGCAGAGCCCCTTCCTCACAGTTACCGGGACAGAGGAAGGCGGGGTGGCTAGCGAAGGGCGCTGGGGTGCAGTACAGAGCCCAGACTGGGATATGGAAAAGGGGCCAGCGTGATTGCTTTCCTGCGGCTGCCAGTGTTAGCAACATGCATACTGAATAACCAAGAAGTGACGCATTGTGACTGTCTGAGTCCCAGGAAGGGGAAGGGACTCTGAAGCCAGAGGGGTCTCCCTAACTGTCCCTCCTCCCCCAGAAGGGGCTTCCGGAACCTGGCAGCTGCCCCTCCCCCACCTCCTGTGGAAAGGCAGTTAGGTGACAGTTGAGAGGTGGAAGGCAGTCCCAGGCACCAGCCCGACTAGAGAACCTTCTGATAACTGCACTGGTTCAACATGAGCTGGCCTCTCTACAGAGGGCCCGACCTCATCGGTCCAGCAACCCAGACAGAGGCCAGCTGCCCAGCGGGCAGAAATGTCTCCGAATGGTATCAGGGGTCGAGGGGGCTTGGGGGAGGCGAGACTGTTCAAGATACTTTGCTGTTGGCCTCATCCTCTGATGACCAGCACACAGCCCAGGGGAGAGATGACTACAGTGGACCCTTGACTTAGGACCTCAACTCGGTCCTGAGGGCCAGTTGTGACTCAAGTTGGTCAGTAGAGGCTCAGGCTCCTCTACACAGCCTTCAAAGTCTCTCTCCTGTATGCAGAGAGGTCTCAGTGTCCTTAATGGCCCAAGATTTCTCAGTTAGCCCCACACAGGAGAGGATGCTGTCATGTTTCTTCCAGAACTCTTTAAGGGTTAAATCTGTGTCTGAGACCATCTGGAAGCACGAGTGGCTGGCATTTGGGTGGTAACTCAATACTTTGTTCATAAGTTTAAACTAAAATTCTGGTCATGACCCAAGTTGTTCTATGTCAGGCCAGTCGTAACTCGAGGGTTCACTGTAGTTCATATGTTGCGTGGTGTTTCTGCAACCAAGGTCTATGAATTACCTTAGTGTTGCTGTGGGACTGAGAAAATCTACTGTAGACCTATGAAACCAGAATCTTTGAGGGAGGCAGGAGTCTGAAATAAGTTTTGCAGGAGATTCTTGTTAGTAAAGTTTGAGAATCACCAGCCTTGTAGTTAAAGAATACTTCTCGTGCTATGTCCTCACTGGGTGACCATGGTGTTAGTACTTACATTCTCCGAGCCTTCGTTTCCTTGTCTGTAAATTGGGGTACAAATTAGCTCCAGCCTGGTGGGAATTGTGTGGACTTAAATATGCCAACCTGTGTCAAGCCCTTTACATGACAGATCTCAAACTGATGTGTTTCAGAATTCCCAAGGTGCTTCTCAACCTCATTCTCGGCTGTCCTGAACCATTAGGCCCTGGGAAGGGGCTGAAAATGTCTGTTTTTATTAAGCCCCATCAGGGATTCTGACACATGTCAAGGTTTATACTGTCAGACGGATGAGCTCTCTGACCTGGAGGAAATTACCTGTGCATTCTTGCCTCCTCCTCATCTTCAGGAAGCCTACAATCATCTGTACCACATAGGATTATTTTACAGTCAGTGTGTGTGAAGCACTTTGCTCAGTGCCCACCGTACACATACCAAGTGCTCGGCAGCTTGTAGCTAAACTCCAAACGCCAGGTGGCTTCCAGCCCTCTGGATGGAAAGCACTGCTATTACCGAGCCTATTTTAATTTAATAAAAAGTCTTGGTCTTTGACATATGGTGTTAAATGAAGCACTGAACTACAGCTCCCTGAGACGCAGCTCTGATTAGGAAAGGCACTGGCCAGGTGAATTTCGGTGGAGGTGCGGTTAGCAGTTCCTGAGCCCCAAAGGCACTGCACCCCGGGGTCACGTTCAGTACACAGTGAGACCAAGCACAAGTGGAAAGTTTTCCTCCCCTCTCCGCCTTGCAGCATTTGACTTAACGTGTTCTGTAGGAGGCATTCGGTTATTTTTACCTGGCTGATTGACGGCTAGCACGTGGCGCGGCATTTAACTGGATTTCAGAGCCGTCGAGCTCGGGGAGGGTTAACCCTTCCAGGCCTGGGTAAGAGGTGCCCAGCCCGCCCCACCCCTCACTGTGGCCCTGTGTGCCCCTCTCCGCCGCCCAGGTACCATTACTACGGCATCGCGGTGAAGGAGAGCTCCCAGTACTACGACGTGATGTACTCCAAGAAAGGAGCCGCCTGGGTGAGCGACACGGGCAAGAAGGAAGTGAGCAAGCAGACGGTGGCATACTCGCCGCGCTCCAAGCTGGGCACACTGCTGCCCGAGTTCCCCAACATCAAGGACCTGACCCTGCCGGCCAGTCTCCCCGAGGAGAAGGTGATGCCCCGGGGTGGGCGGGGCCCTCGCCCTGTCTCCCTCTCCCTCTCCCTCTCCCTGACCCAGACGCTGGGACTGCAAAGTAGTACCCAAAATATGAAGGTGTAGCTAATGCAGAGTTCATTTCTCCGTCGTGACAAAGGCAGCAGACAGCCGTGAGGTCTGGGCCACATTGCGGCTTATGGGAACCACCTGTATTTACAACATTGCTCTATATCCAAAGCTACCCTGATGTTAGAAAGGTCACCCGTCACCTCTACCTTCCCTGCCTACCTCTGTCTCTGTCATCTCTTATCTGCCTCTGCTTTTAAAGTGTGTTTTTATTAGTCCACGTTTGCAATACATGATCACATCCACAGAGCACATCTCAGTTCCTTTGTTTGTCCCCTTCCCTGCCCTCCTTCCCCTCCCTCTATCTCTTGGTCTCTCTCTGTCTCCCTCTCTCTCCCCCCTTGAGACAGAGTCTCTCTATGCAGTGTAGGCTGGCCTTGAACTTGCTATGTATCCCAGGTTGGCCTCGAACTCAAGGAGATCCTCCTGCCTCAGCCTCCCGAGTGCTGGGATTATAGGCATAAACCACCACACCTGGCCAGTCCCCTGCTCAGTTGAGCAAGATCTCTCTCCCACTTGCTACCTAGTCATCCATCACTGTCTGTCTACCCACCTGGCCCCTGCCCTACACTCTCACGCCCCCACTTCACAAGGGGAGAGCCCCTCCACTCTGGATTACATTCAGGACAAAGCTCATGTTTCCATGGGCTGCAGGGGATTTGGTGAAACAGAACCCACAGAAAGAGAAGGTTTTTACAGGTTGAGTGAGAGAGCTGGATCCCTCTCCCCCTGGAGCAAGTGCAGCAGCTCCCACAGGAATCCACAGCCCGAGGGCAGCATGCATGGGAGGAGGAGCAGAGTCTGAGTGGGCCGAGAGAGCATGCACACCAGTTTTTATGAAATGCTCATCCACACTGGGAAACGAAGACACTGTATGGATGCTTTAGGAACTAGATAAATATCTGGGGTTTTCTTTGGTACCGGGGATTGAACTTGGGACCTTGCGCTTGCCAGGCAGGTGCTGGAACCACTGAGCTAAATCCCCAACCCAAATATCTGTTTTTTCTCAAATTCACTTTTGATCAACCAACCTCTTGCACTATGGCTTTAAAATTCCTGAATAACTGCTAAGTAGATTCTAGAGAATTCTCAGGTGTCTTCTGGTCATTTTGGCAGAAGCACTTCTTATAAGTACATGCTGGGTTTTAACTTTTCATTATCGTGGCCAATGAGGAGAACTGAGTTCAAGAAGCCCTGCTGAGCACTGCTTGCCAGGCACCGTGCTAGTTCGGGATAGGCAAGCGTGGGTGACGTGGCCCTTCTTGTTCCCCCAGAGCCCGCACACCTAAGGGGAGGATGGAGGCAGAGAAGGCCCCGCTCTGTGCACTGCAGGGTGGCGCCCAGAGCACAGCCCACAGCCCCTGAGGGAGACCAGCCCCTCCTGGGTGTGTAGGATGAGTAGGTGTTCGGTGACTTCTGTCCCTCCAGGGACAGGTAATAAATGACGTGGCGTGGAAGTGCCCAGGGCGGCCACCCTGTTTGTTAACGTGGCCTTTACTGTCAATCCTTCACCACCCCGGCAGGTCTCCACCTTCATCATGATGTACCGGACGCACTGTCAGAGGATCCTGGACACGGTGATAAGAGCCAACTTTGACGAGGTGGGTCAGCACAGTGAGCGTGAGTACCGCTGTGAAATAGTGCACTGCACGCAGCTCCTACATCCCGAGACCCTGCCTGGTGCCAGGCCTCGTCCCCCAAAACCCTTGACACCCACAGGCCCACTGAATCCTCACAGGGGCCCCAACAAGCAGGTCCTCTGCGTCCCCCGTTGACAGAGCGTATGTGTTCATTGCAGGGTGGGCGTGGCCCTCCCTGGATTTGCCAGTGAACGAGTCCCACCCTGCGGGCACACAAGGACCTCCAGGTTTAGCTCCCCAGAACGGTAGATTCAGAGAAACTGAGGCAAAACTGCCCGAGGTCATCCACCTGCTGAGTTCAGAGATGGTCACCTCCATCCTCAAGGACTGGTCCACTTTTCCACCAGATCCCACCTCTAGGGCCATTTGGAAATGCAAACACTGTAAGAAGTCTGTTTTGTTTTTATTTTTAAATACTGCAATGAAAGAAAGAGTGGAGAGGAGGAAATAAGAAAGGATTGAGGTGCCTGTTAGGTAACCAGAGTGACAGTAAAATCCTCTTGCCTAAGATGGCACTCAGAAGAGCCCCGCAGAGGGACGGAAGAAGAACCCCACTTGGTTGGAGAGTTAAATAAGACAGCCTAGGAAGAAGGCAAGCAGGCTGCACAATGCATGGCAGGAGGTCCAGAGGCTGGAGGGAAAAGAGCCCTCCAGGGAGGGCACCAGACTTGGAGTCCCAGGCTTGGCTTCAAGATCGGGCCCTGCCTTCCAAGCCTCAAGTCTTCATCCTAGAAATGGAGATAAAAATAGCATCCACCTACTTCGTAGGGTTAGTAGCAGGAGGAGAGATCAGCTAGTACCCAGTAAGCACTCCTCATAAACTGTAAGGGCACACAGATGCTTGCTGGAGGTAGATTTGCTCGAGGTCACACAGTTGAGTCCACCCAGAGTTGTGACTAGATCCTTTGTCACTGACACCTTTCGTGTGCTCCTCCTGCTCCCCGACATGGCATTTGGTGGTGGTTTCGAAGATGACTAACCAAGATATGGTTCACTCTACCAATCCCAGAATAATGCAGGAGGATGTTTTATCTCAGACGACCATGACTCTTCTGCAGCTAAGGAAAGACTTTGTAAATAGATTGTGGGTGTTGCTGGTACACCCCGACACACCTGATTGTTGATTTGAAGTCTTCCAGATCTTTGTGTCAGTTGAGGTGACCACTCTGCTAGCATCTCAGTCTTAAATTGTCTCGCTCACTTGTTCATCATTGGTCTCTGCCACTCCAGGGTCAGCCCAAGAGGTCAGGGCCTTGTCTGTCCTGGCAGCTGTGGCCTTAGGCACTCAGTAAATAGTTGCTGGCTGCGTGAGTGGGTGGATGGATGGATGGGTGGGTGGATGGGTGGGTGGATAGATACCAAAGTCCCACAACTTATAACATTGTCAAGCAAGCCCGAAGAATATGCACCGGCACGTAGGGGACCCCTGTAAGGACTTCTCCAGACAGCAGTGCAAAATGAGCCTCAAAGTGCCCTAGTACTGTGCTTTTTGAGTCCCAAATCCACTACTTACTGGTCCGTGACCTTGTGCAAAGCCCTTACCCTGTCTGAGCCTCAGTTTCTTTGGTTGTAAAAATGGGACCATGATCATTCCCACTTTGGTGTGTACATGAAATTGTGTATGTAAAGTGTCTGGCTTTGTGCTAGAAGAAAATGAGTGCCAAGAGTTTGGTGGCTGTTCCAGTGAAATCTTCCCAATACAGCAGCAATTAAGAATGCAACTGGAAGTCATCAGATGTGTTTTCACATCCTATTGCTGACTTATTAACAATAAACCAAATGTGCACATGGAAGAGAAATAGGACACGTGGTTAGGCATTCTTGAGGAAATCTCTTGGTACTTTATTGGACCAAAGGAAACAGAGCTAAAAGCTTAGGAAACTAAGACAGATGACCCAGAAAACTTATTTTAAATAATTATTTACCTCTGATTCTTTCACTGATTATGCTTGCAAGGAGTAAGGAGAACTTACCAGAATTCTTCCTTCTGTCTAATAATAATTTCCATTTATTAAATGCCTACACAATGCCAGGCATTTTACATAAGTTGCCTTTTGCCATGCTAATAATAGGAAGGAATCATTATCTTCATTTTATAAAAGCTGCACCAGATTCAAGGGCTTGCTTGACTTAACATGACCGAACCAGAGCCCATGTTGAGCCCCAAATCTGTTTTTCCGGAGCTGCAGATTCCACTGTCCTCCAGCCAGCTGTACAAGCCACACACCCGGACTTGGCCTTTCCCCCTTTCCTCCCATCCATCAGGAGGCTGAGTCAGTGGTCTCCTGTGGGTAGAGGCACTGTGTCTGACCATTTCCCACCCAACTTCCCAGTCTCAGGGCTCCGGCCTCACCCAGGGGAGCCAGAGCCACTGGACGTTAAATGACCTAAAATGTAGCAAGAGGAAGGAAGTTTGCAAACTTTCTACAGAAGCTGGCAGGTGCCGGGGGACCCATCAGGGCTTCCTGTGTGGCTTGAACAGGCTGAAAACAGACAGCTGTCGTCTAGCAGTGCTGAATTTTTCACAGATTTGTTTTATTATACATAACAGCTGATCTTTCCCAGATTTCTTGCTACAAGCTGACTCTTGTAGAGATAGGAGAGCGGAGGGAGGCGGGTGGACTCAGAACACGGCCCAGCTGGGAGTCATCCAGGCAGAGCCCCGGGGGGAGCAGACAGGGAGGGACCAGTGGGGGTCAGGGGACGGTGGAGGGTCCTCTGGAGGACAGGTGCTTTGCCCAAGAGTGGCAGCCAGCCACCGGCAGCCCCGGGCCAGGGCGTGGTCAGACACCAGATGACGCTGGATGACAGAGCAGCACCTGGAGGGGTGAGCAGAGCCACTGTGGGGGCCCCAACCAGTGACGCTGAGAAACTGAGGCCAGAGTGTCCCACAGGCTCGGAGACTTACACAGCTCTCCTGGGCCCAGCAGTGGCAGTGCCTCGTGGCATGAATAGCCCTGACAGTGACGACAGCAGCACCCAAGCTTCATGAAACACCTGGGCTGGGCCAAGCCCAATAACAGGAACGTTTTAGCAATCTTTACCAAAACCTATGCAGGAAGTGCTATTGTATCCTCGTTTCCAGGTGAGGAAACTGAGGCTTGGAGATATTGCACCCCAAGTTGGTAGTGGGGCCAGGACTTGAACCCTGGGCATCAGCCTTTGCCCATCCGGATTGGTTTTGTTTTTATTTCCCAGCTGACTGCAAATACTTTAGTTGTCATGGGATGAACAGGCCTGCAACGTAGGTCTTACAACTGACGGTCTGACGCCATTCATTCACCCCGACTGTGCTTTTGCCGACTGTCCTCCCCCAGGAAATGAGGGTGCGTCTCTGCCATCCTACCCCACAGCCATCCAGCGCCTGTGCTGGGACGTCCGCACTGGCTGTGGCCCAGGGAGGCCTGTCCCTGGCCAGAAGAAAACCAGGCCTTGCTCCTGGAGGGCCCTGAAGGGTGCTGCAGGCGGCCGGGAGGAGCCGGGGCAGGTATCTGGGGAGTGGGCAGTGCCAGGCAGAGGTGCAGGCCTCAGGCGTGGGCAGAAGCCCGGCCGTCGGGTGGAACTCAAGCTGACCATGGGGCTGAAGGGCGGAAGGACCGAGGCAGACGCAGGCTGTCTGGTGGACTCGAGGGCAGCCACAGCCTCATGGTGTCACCCGGGAGAACCTCTGCGGAGGGGCTGGCCCAGAGACGGGCTGTGACCGTGAGACCAGCTCGAATACTGCACGGGGACCGGCTCAGCTCCACAGGGGACCAGGCTTGGTCGGGGGGCCAGTCGTGGGACCCGTGGGGCTCACGAGTCGGGACAGGAGCAGTAGAGTCCAGGAACCCGGCGGGCCTGTGAGAAACAGCCAGGGTGGTGCGCTCGGCGGCTTCCACACGGGCGTCCCCGGACGTTACCCCAGGGGCGTGTCGTGTGCAGAGGCTCACCGCCTCCTAGGGTTCCTCATGTTCCCTCCCCTTCCCTCGTCCCACTTCCCACCCTGTCCTGCCTCTTCCCACGCTCTGCTGGCAGTAACAGACAGGTTGTGGGGGAACCAGGGTGTCTCCGCTTTGGACTTTCACGCTACCATTCTCCATCACATTAACAACAGAAGTGCCCTCGGAATTCCTGCTCGGCGCTAGTGTGGTCTGAGGATGCAAAGAGAAAGTCGAACACACGCTTGGCATCCAGTCGGCCCTCTACCCCGCGCTACCATCTAGCATTGGATCGTGGCTCTGCCTGGCCAGGGCTTGTCGGGAAAATGGAAGGTTTAGGATATGAGACATGCCCGCAGTTCACACGGTCTTGGGCACACACTTCTGAGCCAGAAGCATGGCTGTGGGACCTGCTCGCTTCTCTCCGGGCACCCTCTTCCCTGCAGCCCCAGCCTGGCCCTCCCTGCCAGAGCACCTGGAGCCCTAGAGCCCCGAGAGCTCACACAGCCGTGAATCCATACTCAGACCTTGGAGAGCCAGCGCCCACCCTCCCTCCTTGGACCCTTCACCCACCTCAGTGGGCTTTGAGGGGTGTGTGGTTCATGTCAGAGGAGACCCTGGGCCACTGAGCCAGGAGGTGCTCCAGCAGCCAGTGGGCTGCTAGCATGGAGACAGCCGTGACTCTGCAGGAGGGGCTGGCCCAGGATTGGGGGGAGGGCAGCACTGCACACCTGCTGCTCGTCGGGCTGCCAGGCTCTGTGGGGAGCGCCCCGTAACCTCTCCTCTCTCTGGTCGCCACAGGTTCAGAGCTTCCTCCTGCACTTTTGGCAAGGAATGCCGCCCCACATGCTGCCCGTGCTGGGCTCCTCCACCGTGGTGAACATCGTCGGTGTGTGCGACTCCATTCTCTACAAGGCCATCTCCGGGGTGCTCATGCCCACCGTGCTGCAGGCACTCCCCGACAGGTGAGCCCCCGGGCCCTGTTGCCGGTGGTCAGGCACTGTCCCTTGTAGTCACTCCTGGACTCTCAGAGATGAAACTTGGCATTTTTAGTACAATAATCAGTGTTTGTATTTTGAACCATTGACGGGGTTCAGAGCTCCGAAGGTGGGCTAGAAGGAAAGGTTGCCCTCACCCCACCTGTGGCCCAGATGCCGCGTCTCTCCCTCCCGAGCATCGCCGTTTCTCAGGGTTCAGGCTGACTGCTGTGCACAGGTGATCGGCGATCGATAGGCGTGCAGCGCACCTCCCCACGGAAAGGGAGACTGACAGCCCAGAGAATGAGAAGGTGCCCTGCAAGGCTGCACCCTGCTGCCCTCTGTCCAGGGTGCTGACCGCCCGCACTCCTTCCTGGGCCCCTCCTGGGGAGGGAGGGAGGACCGTGGAGCTTGGCTCTCAGGCCAGGTCCCTCCAGGGGACTCTGTTCCCTTCCCCTTCCCTTCTGGGCAGCCTCTCTCCCTACTGGTGTCCTTCGGGCCTGGGCTCAGTGAGAGCCTGGCTGCTCCTTGCTGGAGGTGGCACCGTCTCCCTTACGGCTTCCCCTGTGCTGTCCACACCTTTACGGATCTGTCCCAGGTCAGGGCTGGTGGCTGGCTCCTCAGAGAGGCCGTGAAGAACCGACCTGCCTGTCTACTCGTGGCTGGGGTGTCAGGAATCCTGGTGGCCCCTGGCTGTGGCTCAGCTGCTCAGTCTCCACCCTGTATTCACATAACCATCTGCTTTGTGTCCTTCTGTAGGTTTTGCCTCTTATAAGGACACCTGTCATTGGATTTAGGGCCCAGTGGTTAATGCAGACCAATCTCACCCTAACTTAATCACATCTGCAGTTGCTTTTTCAAAATAAAGCCACCTTCTCCAGTTCTGGGTAGATATGTTTGGAGGGGTGCTAGTCACCACACTGCATGGAGTATAAGATAAATTCTGAGAGGGCTTAGTTCCTGACTCACAGGGTTTGTGACTTACACTGGGTTTTTAGTGAAGTTTTAATTTGCATTTCTCTTACAATAAATGAAGTTGAGTGCCTCTTAATATATATATATATCAGCCCATTTATATTTGCTTCCCTGGAAATTCTGTTCTTATCTTTTGCCGGTTTGTCTATTTTGTAATTGATACTTTTTTCAATGACTTTCGCAGCTCTTTATTTGTTATGGATATTTACCATTTATGCATGACAAGATCCCAAAATATTCTTATCTTGCTTTTGTGTTTTCGCCATATAAAAAAAACGCACTGCTAAAGTTATTGGTTCTTGTTTTATGGCATATGGATGTGTGTCATAGTTTTAAAATTCTTTCTTGCTCCATTATAAAATACTTTCCCCATGGCTTCTCTCGTTCACTTCCTGGCTTAATGCTTTACTTCTGGTTTTCTCTCCACTTTGTGGCTCATCCTGGTGCAAGATGCGAGGTCAACCTGCCTTTTTTCCAGCCACTCTCTGGTTGTCCTCGGACATAGATTAATGACTCCATCTTGTCGTCACTTAGTTGAGATGAGTCCTTTGTTGTATATTAAATTTTATATGTACTTGGGGTTACTTCTGACTTCGTACGCTAGCCACACCACTGTTCACATTCCAGGTCCCTTGTTTAAGTTTAAACATTTTATAAATCTAGTAGAGCGAGCTCCTCATCATCACTTTTTGGACAGATTTTTCTATTGCTGTCACTTATTTTATTTTCCCATATGAACGATTTACCATCAGCTTGTTGACTTAAATATACCTCTGTGTGTATGCATATATAGGAAATGTGTGAGTATGTGTATATATATATATCTATTATACTACATTTATACATTTTTAAACAGTTTGGGGAAAATTATATCTTCATGATATTGAAAATTGAAAATTCCCAACTTAGACACAGTTTGCTTTTCCATTTATTAGGATCTTATTTGTAGTCCTCAGAAATATTTTAAATATTTTTCATATTAATATTATATATTTCTAATTGGATTTATTCTTATTTTATTTTTGTTGCTATTAACAACAATCTTTTTGTTGCTATTGGTAGTTGTGTGTATTTATGTATACTGATACTGTATATTTTATCAGATTAACCATATTAAAAGTAATTTATCTTACCATTGCATTCATTTTTAAAGTTCCCTTGGGTTTTCCAGATTCAGAATCATATTATCTACAAACAAAAGATAATTTTATTTTTGCCTCTCTAATTTTGATAGCTCTATTTTATTTCTTTTATCTAACTGTGGGCTCATGCCTCAAGAACACGTTTAAGGTTTTTTGACTTCAATGAGTATTTCTCCATTCAGCACAATGCTTATCAGAGGTTAAGAATGATAAGTTTTATCATGTTAAGAAATCGCCCTCTTGTATTACGTCATGAAATCTTTTTATGAAAGATGATTGTTGAATATTTAAGAAGTCTTTTTATCATCTATACAAATGATTATCTGTTTCCTAAAATTAAACCATTCTTGCATTCCTAGAATAAACCCCATTTAGCTGTAGTATTTTATTTTTCCTTAATGTACAGCAGGATTTTGTTTGCTAATGTTTTATTTAGGGCTTCTTTGTCAGAAGTCGTAGGGTGAGGGAGCCACACTGCTCTCAGTCACGTCCTAAAGGAGTCGGGATGCCTGCCTCCCCTTTCCCTGAGCTCTGAAACATTTTATTGTTGTTGTTTGGGTTTTTTCGGTACCAGGGATCGAACTCGGGACCTTGTGCTTGGGAGGCTGGCGGCAGCACCACTGAGCTAAATCCCCGGCCCTCTGAAACATTTTAGATAGCACTAGAGTATTTTGTGTTTGAATATTACATAGATTTAATATTCTCTTGAAACTAGCTGAGCCTGACGCTGTTTTGAAACAGATCTTTGGTGTTTTTCTTCCTTCTCTCCTATAGTAGTTAGTTGATTTGGGTTTTCTGTCATCTCAAAGTTTTGGTAAATTATATTTGCCTAGAAAATTGTCCTTTTCTTCAACATCTTTAAATTTATTTGCTTCTGGCTGAACCAGATGGGTTGTGTACTTATTACATTTCTCCCAGGTCTATGATTATTTTTGCTTTAATATGTTTTAGTTTTTGTGGTTGTGCTTTCTACCATTTCTTTATTGTTTGTTTAATTTTTCAAGAAACAAGCTCTGAGTATTTTTATTGGTGCAATTATGTTTTCTGCTTTCTAATACATATTTGCTTTTATTGTACTTACTCATTTTACTCTATTATTCATTTGACAAATACGTATTTAACACATATTTATTGAGCGCCTTGTATGTGTCTGGCCCACTTCTAGGTGCCGGGGTTATATCAGTGACCAAAAAATTGGTCAAAACTAGATGTTTGATTTCATTTCTTTCATTCCTATTTATTTCAGGTAAAGGTTTTTCTCTGAGCACAATTTTAGCTGTATCCTGTGGGTTTTCATATATAATATTGAATACCGCCATTTCTAGGTATTTTGCAGTTTTGTTTTGGAGTTCTTTTTGTCTCAAGAATTTTAAAAGAAAAATTGAAACCTCCAAGTGCCAGGAGCTATTGTTTTCTGATTGTGATTCGTTTTAATTTGTATCGCTGTGTGATTAGAGACTCACTCAAACTGTTTCTTCCTGAGACTTCATTTAGATTTTCTTTGTTATCTACTGTTTGGTGAATTTTTTGTGAGGGTTTCATTGATACTTGAAAATATTCTTAGCTTTCAAGGTACAGACTTGGACATATATGATATTTGGATGAACGTTATTGGTGGTTCTCTTGTATTGGTGTTTGCTTTCTTAGATCTGTTGTGGGACCAGAAAGGTAAGTCATAGACACGTGACTAAGGTCCACCAGCCTATTTTATTATATATTTCCTATAATCACTGTTTATTTAATTTGCATGTAAAATTCAGGCCTTCTGGAGCATACTTGACATTCATTAGCATTCACCACATTTAGTCTGTACAGTCAAAATAAAAATATTCCCATCACCTCAAAGAATTCCCTCATGCCCCATTTAGGCACTCCCTCTGTCCCCTGCAGGCTTCTGGCAGTCATCATTTGCTTTCTACCTCTATAGTCTCGTCTATTCCAAAATCTTGTACAAATGGAATTATCTAGTAGCCTTTTGAGTTTGATCTCTTTTACTTAGCATATTCCATCTTGCTGTGTATGTCAGTGTCTTGTTCTTTTTAAGGGCTCAGTAGTATTCCACAGTATGGATATACTGACGTTCATCCAGTCCGTGCTGAAGGCCATTTCAGCTGTTTCCAGTGTTTGGCTACTATGATTATATCCATATAAACATTTGCATACAGATTACATAAGTTTTCATTTCCCTTGCTTGAATACGAAAAATGTGACTGCTGAATTGTATAGTGAATATGTAGTCAGCATAATAAGGACTTGCAGTATTTTCCAAGCTGCATTCCTAGAGCCAGAATTTCTATTGCTCTGCACCCTCAAAGCACTTGGTATTGTCAGGGTTTTGCCTGTTGGTCTTAGCCATCCTAAGAGTTGTGTAGTGATATCAGACTGTGATTTTAATTTGCATTTTCTGAGTGATTAATCATATTGACCATCTTTCCAAGTTCTTTTTGGGGGGTACTGGGGCTCGAATTCAGGATCTCATGGTTGTCAAGCAGGTGCTGTGCCCCGAGCTACATCCTCCGAGTTCTTATTTGCCATCAACTATGCTTTTTGGTGAAATCTCTATTCAATTTTTTTGCCTGTTTTTGGTTGTTGGGTAGTTTTGTCATTTTTGAGTTGTGAGAGTTCATTATGTTTTTTTGTGGTTTTTTTTGTATTGGGGATCGAACTCAGGACCTTGAGCTTTTGAGGCAGGTGCCAGAACCACTGAGCTAAATCCCCAGCCCACGTTATGTGTTCTTGATAGTCCTTAAACAGACATGTGTTATGAAAATATCTCCTCCCAGTGTCTAGCTTGCTTTTTCATCTTATTAACTATAATTTGAGGAATAGAACTTTTAAATTTTGGTGAATTCTTATTTATCTGTTCTTTTATGGACTTTGTTTTTAGTATTATCATAACTCTTTGCCAAGAAAAGTAACCAAAATGTTCTCCTGTATGCTCATCTAGAAATCTTAGGGCATGTTTTACATTTCCCAAGTGTTTTTAGACTTTCTACTTTGTCTTTTCTCCTTGAAGCAGGTGTCTCGTGTTACCACTGGTCTCCAGCTCGGGAGCCTCTCTCATCTCAGCTTGCGGGTCTGCTGAGGCTGCAGGCCCGCACCCCATGCCCAGCTTGATTCCTTTTTTTTCTTCTTTCGTTTTGTATATGGTGTGAGGTTTAGGGGGTCGAGCTTCGTGTTTGCTTTTTACAGATGAAGGTCTAAATATTCCAGCACATTTCTTTACAAAACCAGCCTTTTTCTATTGAACTGCTTTGTAGCTCTGTGGAAATTTAATTGGCCATGCATGTGAGGGTCTGTTTCTGGACTCTCGATTCTGTTCCATTCATTTGTGTGCCTCTCCTTTTCACCAGTACCACATTGTTTTGATTACTATAGCTTTATAGTAAGTCTTGAAGTAGTGTAAGACCTCTTAACTACTGTTTTTCAAAACTGTTCCTTTGCTTTGACGTATTATTTCTGTAGAGTCTTCTAAATCCTGTGGAATTTTGGTTGCAATTTTGTTGAATTTGTAGATGAATTTTAAATAATTGGCATCTTACTAATATTGAGTCCATGAAGACAGTGTATCTCTCCTTCTCCTTAAGTCTTTTCTTTCTTTCTTCGATGTTTTATAGTTTTTAGCACATTAATCTTGTTTAGCACGTAGCTCAGAGATTTCCTAGATTTGTATCTAAGCATCTCATTCAAATAATACCTTTATAACAGTTCAATTTCCAGTTGTGTTTGCTAGTTCATAGAAACATGATGTATTTTCGTGTGTTGATATTGTGTTGCATGATCTTACTAAACTTGTCTATTAGTTCTCATAGTTTTTATGGCTTCTTTGGGATTTTCTATGAGTACAAATATGTAATCTAGAATTAGACACCTTTTGTGTTTCGTGATTCTCCCCTATGTTACTACACTGGTGAGGATCGCTAGCATGATGTCCCAGCGTAGGTGAAGAAGTTAGCTGTAGGTTTCCTGTAGCTGCCCTTATTCAGGTTGAGAGAGTTCCCTTTTATTTCTAGTTTTCTGAGAATTTTTATCACAAAAGGATTTTGGATTATATTAGAAATTTTTGTTTGAAGAACATCATAAATCTTTTCCACTTGAGTCTGTTCACATGGTGAATTTTACATCATTTTATTTTCAAATAAAGCAGCTCCTCATCCTCAAAATAAACCCACTTGATCATGATTTTTAGAAAATATATTGCTAGATGTGAATTGCTAATATTCTGTGAGGGATTTTATGTGTAGGTCCGTGAAAGTAATTGATCTTCAGGTTTCTTTCCTTGTAATAACTTTCTCCACTTTGGGAATCAAGGAAATGCTGATCTCATAAAATGAGCTTGGAAATTTAACCTCTCCTCTTTTTTTCTGGGAGAGTTAGTGTAGAATTTTTGTCTAAATTTTTGAATTCATGAGGTTAAATTTGTTCATATTTCTTTATCATCCATTTAATATCTGTAAGATCTGTAATAATATCCCCTTTCTCATTCCTCATGTGGATAATTGGTGTATTTTTTTTTCTTTATCGGTATACCTAGGTTTTATCAATGTTATATATAGATTTTTAAAAACAAAACCAAACTGCCAGGCATGGTGTTCTATACCTGTGATCCCAGCACTCTGGGAGGCTGAGGCAGAAGGATTGCAAGTTCAAGCCCAGCCTGAGCAATTTAGTAAGACCTTGTCTTAAAATAAAAGCTTTTTTTTTTTGGTACCGGGGATCAAACTCAGGTCCTTGCGCTTGTGCAGCAGGCAGCAAAACCACTGAGCTAAATCCCTGGGCCTAAATAAAAGCTTTTTAAAAGATCTAGACATAATAGCTCAGTGGCCTGGGGTTCAACCCCCAGTTCTGAAAATAAAGCAGCCAGTTTTTGGGTTCTCTGATTTCTTTGGCTTCTTATCATTTTTTTATTTTCAATTTCATTGGTTTTTTTTTTATTGATTTGAGGTTTGTTTTCCTCTTCTTCTGTTAGTGTCTTTAAATGGAAGTTTAGATTATTGATTACAAACCTTTCTACTTTCCTATAAAATCATTTATGCCATACATTTTCTTCTAATCATTGTTTAGCTACATCCCACAAATTTTGACATGTTGTGTTTTCATTTTAAAATTCAAAACATTTTCTACTTTTCCCTGTGACTTTCTCTTTGATCTATGGGTTATTTTAGAAGTGAAATGTTTAATTTCCATATATTTGGGGATTGTCAAGGTATCTTTCTGTTATTAAAAACCATGATTGCCTTGTTATTTATATATATTTTTAATTAATGGTTATTTTGGGTTTATACATTTTAATTAAATATACCTTTAAATAATATTGTACTGCTTCACACATGACTCTTACAATAGCATATTCCCAATTTGTTATCCCTTCTTTTATGTTAATTATTGTCATTTTGACTCAATATATGCTATAAACTTATAAAATATTCTAACTCATTTTTGCTTTAGCTAATTCTCTTTTACAGTGATTGAAGGTAGGAAGGAAATCTTTTAAACCCACCATCATTGGCAGAACCATCTAATAGTTTCTGCCTTTCATTTGGGGGGTAAGTATAATTGTCTGTGTAACATTATATCTCTCTGCCTACAGAATTTTCTTTAACATTTCCTGTATTGTAGGTTTGGTGGTGATTAATTATTTCATTTTTTGTTTGTCTGAAAATATTTGTCCTTCATTTTTGAAAGATACTTTCACTGGGCACAGTATTCTGAATCAGAAAGATTGGGGTGGGGGTTGTTTTCAACATCTTAAAGCTTTTACTCCATTGTCTTTGGCCTGTGTGTTTGTCCTTGGTACTCTTTTCTTCCTCTGTGTGGAATGTGCTTTTTTCCCTGAATGCCCTCAAGGTCTTATTTTTGGTTTCCAGCAGTTTGATAATGATGAATCTAAGTGTTTTGTTCAGAGTTTTCTGAGTTTCTTGGATCTGCACTTTAAGGTTTCATTATTTTAAAAAATTCCCAGATATCATCTCTGTATTTTCTCTTTTCAGTCTTCCTGATAGTTTAATCATAAGTGTGTTAGAATAGTTGATATTGTCGCACAACTCTTAGAAGCTCTGTCTTTCTTCTTCCGCTTATTTTTCTCTGAGCTTGACTGGGTAATTTTATTGGCCTGTCTTCGGGTTCGCTGACCCTCCCTGGGGTGGACCCATGATGAGACTGTTGACGGTATTCTATAAGTCTATCTCCATATTTTGATTTTATATTTATATCTAACCTTTCATTTGATTCTTTTAAAAATAATTCCTGTGTTGAGAGTCTTCATCTGTTCATGCTCTGTAGCTTTTCCATTAGGGATATGCAGTATTATTGTTGACCATATTAATTGTCTTTGCTGTAAATTCCCCGTTTGATAGTCTGGTTATACTGATTCCTGGGCCTCTTGAGAGCAAGTTCTTTGCTCGCTTTAGTGTGTATGAGAAATGTTTCACTTACTTATAACACTGCTTTGTAGGTGTTTTACACACACCGCATTTGCAATTTGTTATGAAGCAGTTTGTGATGTACAAATGGAACTTAGCCCCTGCCTGGAAATAGGAAACAACTAGCAAGATGGAAGATTTAATCCAAACACATGTGGAAGGCAAAGCTCAAGAGCTGAAATGACTTATTAACCTTGACCTGCAACCAAAAAACACCCAGGACTCAAATATTTGTTCATTTATTACTCAAACGTTTATTGATTACTGCACTGTATTAGGCACCGGGGCAGCCCTGGAATACACCATTAAATAATAGAAACATGTTTGCTGCCCCTACTGAGCCTACAGTCTCCCACGAGATTCGTTACTTTAATTCCATGGTTAAATGATTAGCAATGTGATCCCAGACTCACAAATCCAGTGTCATTCCATTAATCAGGAGGACAAAGTAATTCCGAAGACCTAGGTCCACCTGACAGCTGGTGCTCTGTGGTTTCCCACATCCGTTCATTCCTCAGCAGCCTGAGTGCCATCGTGTGCTGGCCCTGGGCATGGTCAGAATGGGAGTGAGGGTGGCGACCATTCGGTGCCCTCTCTCCCAGCCCTGGCCAGGCTGGAGCCCAGCTCAGATCTCCCTCCTGTCCCGCACTGAAAAGCACACTGAAATGTAGGCGAATCGGTGACGCTTTCACTGACATCACAGAGGCAGAGTTGACTCGTAGAAACCGTAGCTCATTCTCAGACATGGACACTTCCCCTCTTCCGAGTGATCCTGGGACAGTGGCGGTTAGCAGTAATTACTTTAGCAGAACTAAGAAGGACAAGATGTCAAAAGAGGAGGCACTGAGGACCAGGCCTGAGATGTTGAAGGAACCGCATCAAGAAGCAGAAGGCTGTGGGTGGAGACAGGGAAGGAGGTATCTACCCGGGCACAGCGAGGCACGGGTGTTTCCACCAGCTGAGACCCAGCCAAGAGTCAGACACACCCCGGCTCGAACCCTGGCCGAGCTATCTGGCCACATCTCCTTGGATGAAGAAAAGAACTTCCCTGGGGCTCAGCTATCACCTCTCTGTGGGAGCTGACACAGTGCTCACTTCTAGGGAGGAGTGAGGATTAAACAGGAAGTGCGCCTGAGGTGCTCAGTGCTTGTTAACAGGTGACTGCCCTTGCCGCCTTGCTGCTGCTGTGGCCTTGCAGCTGGAGGCTGCAGAGTTAAGATGTCGCTCAAGAGCTCACGCTAGGGAGGAACAGCTGTCTCTAGAAGTGCGGGCCCCCAGAGCCCCAGCCTGGGGGCGAGCTCAGAGAGAGAGGCTGGCTGAGGGAGACATGAACCCCATGCAGAAAGGGACGGCCAGGGGGTGACAGCCTCAGCAAGTGCTGCAGGGGGTGGCACAGCCCAGCTCCTAGGAGGGGCCCTCAGACCCGGCGCTTAGGGAGTGGTGACACCACAGCGAAAGAGCCTGAACGTTCAGACCCCGCTAACGGACAACAGGCCCGCATTCCAGGTCCTAGAATAGATTCTCCTCTGGCCTGAGTCCTTCCTTGCTTTTCTTCAACTTAATAAAAACGAACAATTGCAGGAAGTGAAAGGCCCATCCACGGCCTAGCCGCTGGCTCTCCACTGCTCCGGCTGTGTGCCAGCGATGGCCGGCCCCCTGTACCAGTGGAGAGAGACAAGCCCCCTGCCACCCGGCCATCGCCAGAGGTCTCTAAATGTTTGGCATCTGTCCAGAGCAGCCAAACATCCTGGGAAGTCGTCTCACTTAGAAAGTGGGTCTGGTGTGTGACTAACAGGGACTGTTTTCAGCTTTGCCCCCTGCCACACACAGAGACCCCTATGAGCAGGCCCCTGCTCGGCCCCCCTTGCTTTCTGGAAGACCCCTTCACTGTCCTCAGTGCACATCCAGTCGCCAGGGGACCCCACTGGCGGCACCGCCGTCCTTCTCTGACAGTGCACACCTCCGTTCCACTGTCACGGCGCCATCCCGGCTCCTCCAGCACCCGTCCTCGTCACGGGAGCCAAGGGGACCTCTTTCAATCCTGTGGCAGAGGTGGGAATGCTGAGGCAGCTGAGAGGGGGCCGCCTGGAGAGGGAGACAGTGCTGTTGCTCTCCAGGGCAAGGGCTCTCCCGGCAGCGGGAAGGGCAAATGCAAAGGCCCCGGTGAAGTGGGCCAGGGCCGGCGTGCGAAGAGCGGTCAGTGCCGTAGGGCTGCAGAGGGAGAAGCCGCAGCCGCAGATGGACGGGGTGGGGGGACAGCCTGGACCTCCGGGGACTCTGCCTGAGGTCTGGGATTGGGAGCCGTCCCTTCGTGGGTTCGTTCATTCCATTCAGCAGACCCTTCTGTCCTGCCTGCCGCGCTGAGTGCTGAGGGCACAGCGGTAAGTGACACAGCCGTCGCCCCAGCTTCATCCTCACCGTGAGTGAGCAGGCGAGGCCTCAGGATGGAGGATGAACCAATCAGCACCGCGGTGGGCTATTAGGGGTGTAGGTCGATGCTGCGGTGAGGGTCCCGGGAGGTAAAGTCTGCAGTCCTCAGCTATGGGACAAGAGACACAAGGGGTGTTTACTGCACGCGTTGATAAGGGGAGCAAAGAGACTATAATCCCGGCGCTCTGATACAGCAGCAGCACAGTGGCTCCCGACATAACCTGCGAGCCTTAAAGTCTGTAATGGGGTTAATCCAGTCTTTAGCTCCAGCAGGGAGAACACGCGATGGATGAGCAGACCAACTGACTCAACAGGAAGAAACCGACCACATCCGAGCGTGGGACCTCCTAGCAGCAAACAACACCAGGTCGCCAATAACTCAATGGCACAAAATACAATACAAAAGATTTCAGAAGATTTTAAAAGGCAATGCAATCTTGCATGGAATATGTGGACCTTGTTTGGATTCTGATTCAAACAAGCTGGCTCTGAGAGAAATGGAGAAATCTGAATACAGCCTGGGCTCTAATGATGCTAGGGACTCACTGCTCATTCTGTAGGTGCACTGATGGCTAGGTCAGTGCATGCACACGTGTGCGTGTGTGTGTGTGCACATACACGCACATATTTAAACCTTGTCAGAAACACACACTAAGCTTTCGGGGTGAATGACATCATGGGTTTGCTTTTAAATACCCTGAAAGAAAAGGCGGCATGTGACCCACTGGCCAATGTGCCTCATTGTTACAGCTGGGGCGTGAGGTTTGTTTTATTGCCCCATTTGAGATATGTCTGAACCTTTTCATAATTAACCATGGAAACTTCATGCAAAGTAGAGATGCACTCTGAAATTTTGAAGAACCAGGGCTGGGGGGATCGAGGAGTCTGTTGGGGACCTGCTGGGTCTGATGCCCCTCTGATCGAGGGATTGCAGGTGCAGTGGCCCAAGGCCATGCAGACCCCTGTGCCTGAGGTGTACAGAAATCACCGAGCAGGGCAGGGAAGAGAACCAGGAGATGCACCAGCTGGGCCCAGGGTAAGGGGCTCTGATCAGGAACACCCAGGGGACCTAGGGTCACAGATGGGCGGAGGGGGCCAGGGCTTTGCAAGGCCGGATGAGCACTGCACAGTGTCCCTCGAGATGCCGTCAGAGCGAGTCCCGAAGGTTTGCGGCCTTGTCAGCAGCTGAGGCCTGCGTGACAGTCGGTGTCACGCAGGAGTGTGGCGAGGAGTGACTGGAAGGAGGGAAGGAGTCAGAGGGCGTGGACAGCTCTGCTGGGCAGTAGCTTGAGGCAGAGCTGAGCAAGTCAGAGATTATATTTCATCTTTTAAACTGAGTCAGTGCTGGGTGGGTTAAAAGGATGTGCAGGCTGTTCCCATCCAGAGGGAGATGCAGGCTGTATGGGAGGAGGTGGAGGGTCCGTGCCAGGAGCAGGGTGCTGATCACCCTGCTGACCACTTTCTCTGGGCTTTGTGGGCATTGGGGGTGAGGTGAGGTCGGAGTTCGTCACCAGAAGGGCAGGGGACAGGGATGCCCCGTGGCAGCCATTGCCCTGGGGGTGAGGTGCAGTCGTAGCCTGGCAGGAGAGGCACTGGAAGGCTGCACAGGGCACGGTGGACTCGTGGGCTGAGGGCAGAGGTGGGTGGGGTGGGTGACCCACGTGGGGATGAGGTGAGGCCCCTGGTCCAGCAGCACTGAGGGGGACCCTGGTCCCAGGACTGTGAGCAGGAGGCCTTACCTCCCACGGCAGCCTAGCACCCCCAGTGCACCTCCCCTCCCACGCTCAGACCCAGTCTCCAGGCCCAGCAGCAGCTCCTTGCCAGTGTGGGCTTCGTGCAGCAGCATGGGAGGGGAGGTGCCTGCCAAGCACCCTTCCGTGGCCCCAGCCTCTGTCTGCACCTGAGCACAAGGCTCTTCTAAGATGCCAAGGGGCACTGTGTGCTGGCAGAAAGCACCCTGGCACCACCTCGCCTGGCAGCGGCTTTCCTACCACCAGCATCGTGGACCAGTGTTGGTGCCCATCAGCCCCTTCCCAGGCCCGCGAGCTCTCAGCAAGGCCGGGCTGCGGGCCCTGTCCCAGCACCTCTAGGGACGGACAGCACAGAGGGTAGTGGCTGAAACCTGAGTGAAGGAGGCAAAGCCTGGGAGCCTCCGGGGCGAGCACACGATACAGGCGCCTCAGGTGAACCTTCTCTCTCCAGCCTGACGCAGGTGATCCGGAAGTTTGCCAAGCAGCTGGATGAGTGGCTGAAGGTGGCCCTGCACAACCTCCCAGAAAATTTGCGAAACATCAAATTTGAATGTAAGTAGGAGTTTGGGAGAGGAGGGGAGGGAGAGTAACAGTCTGGCAGCGCATTTCACATGGGTCGTTAATGGGGTAACAGCAGCTAGCACGTGCTGCCCTGCAGAGCGTCGGTGTGCATGCTAAGTGCTCTGTGTGCTGAGCTTACTGCACCCTGTAGGATGTTTATGAGGGAGGCACAGGGCTGTCTGGAGGCAAGGAACTCTGGCTAAGAAAATAGCAAGCAGCAGAGAGAGGCTTTACCCCCAGGCTCTGTCTGCTGCCAATTTCTGCTCCTCTCCACCTCTGCAGTGTAGGAAACAGTCCCTGTTCTAAGACAAGGCTCTCGAAGGCTGAGAAAGCGCCCCAAAGCCCCAAAGCCACAAAGCCATGTGGCTGGGATGGAGAGGCCGCGCATGAACCCCAGGCCTGTGCGACCTCAAAGCTCTGAGATACCCATAGGCTCCTGCCACAGCAGGGCCGACCCTCTGCCTAATTAGAAAGCCACATTAATATTTCTCATAAAAGGGCCTGGGGCTGTGGACCGTGTCTTTGCAGGGACCAGCTCCGTCTCCTGGCATGGCTGTGCCAGAGGAAACCAGCTTATTCCCCGTCTCCCCACATCTGTGCGTGTGGGGACTCGGGCGCAGTTCATGTGTTGCCGTTAAATTAAGCACAGGTGAAATGATTTTAAGCAAAATAAGGTTTTAAAATATGTTTCTCAAAGCCCCATTTGAATACAGCTTGCTATTCTTGCCTGAAATAAGTGCCAGTGAGGAAAATGAAGGCGATCAAATTACCCTCTCTCTGCGGGCGCAGAAGGTCTTTCAGCCGCACTCTGAGGACGCCTGCGGTGCCCATCACCTATTGATAAAGCCCGCTTTATTTCACGGCTCTCAGTTCTTTTCTTTTCTCCAGCACTAAATTCCACATCACAAAGTTAAAGAAAAAGTAATTAAGGAGCAGGATTAACGATTGATTGGCCTGGAAAATTAGAAGTTCATCTGTCCACCCCCCAGCCCCATTCCTCCACCCTACACCCTATTTTTCAAACCAAGCCAGCTCAGAGCACAAATGAGGATAAGCCTGGGGAAGTTTCTATTTCTTGACCAGTTTAGAAATTAATGAGAAGAATGCCCCGTGCCTGTTTTAATTACGCTGACAAAGCAAGCCGGTTCAAAGTCGCTGTGCTGGCCCTTCCACCTGTGCGAGCCAGGCCGAGGAAGCAGCTCTTCCCAGGGAGCCGCAGTGCAGCTGGAGGCTGTACCACAGCACGGACAGCAGGCACGGGCCCTGTCTGCTGCAGAATTAGGTAGAAGATCCCCCCCTTCAGCCCACCCGCTGCTGCGTTGGCGAGGGAAGCAAGAGCTCTTCCTGAAGGCAGAGATCATCACTTTGGTGACGGTGCACCAGGCCAGGCAGATCGTCAAAGCTGAATTCAAGGCACCGCTCGGGCTCCATCCTGGAAGGCCCAGTCCCGCCGTGTGCCCGAGGCTCAGTCAAGATTTCCTATTAAACATACTACTGTTGAGCAGGGACGTCTTCAAAGCGGCCATTTGATTCCTGCAATTATTTATGAGGAGAACTGATGGAGCTTGCAATTAGCGAAATGAAAGACACGTAAATAATTGTTTTTACTCACGGTTGATCGACGCCACCATTTCTCACACCTGCGAGTGTGGCAAGTTTGTGACTTTGAAATCTGTACCCCAAGGATCACCAGGAGGAAAGCGTTGTTGAAGCCCAAAAGGGAGAACAAAGAGTCAGGCAGGGGGGGGGGGGGGGGATGTACAGTGGGAGTGGCCGTGTAGGCCAAGGAGGCAAGTTACTCTTGGACCCAACCTTGGATCTTAAGCACACTAATGCTTCCGCCCCTTTCCACTTGCAGTGTCCAGGAGGTTTTCCCAAATCCTGAGACGGCAAACATCGCTCAATCACCTTTGCCAGGTAGCTGCCCTCTGTGTCTGTCATGTGTCTGTCACTGTCCTGTCCCCGGGGCCGGGAGGAGGGTGTCCACAGGAACACCTGCCTGGGGCGTCTGTCCTGTCATCCCTTGGGCCCTGCTCTCGGCTCTCCATGATTCACAGTTCCTACAGATGAGGAATTAAAATGCTAGCCAGAAAAAAAAAATTAAAAAAAAAAATGCTAGCCAGGTACAACAGTTCCAACCTACATGCAAAATCATTTCTGACTTTGGTTGTCTCTAAACCTTTTAGATTCACACTTTCCTGTTTCCCTTAAATCGGAGCTGGTTCATGGCTGTTGGCATTTAGGGTGCAGAATTCCCTGTTCTGCAGCATTGTTTGCCCAGTGCCTGGCCTCTGCCCGCTTGATGCCAGCAGTCACCCCAACCCCTGAGTGACACCAAGAACAGCGGCCCAGCCAGGAAGCGGAGTCGCCCTGGCCCTGGCCACTGAGTCCAAGAGTCAAACAGACAAACAGGACGGTTTGTTTATAAAGTGCCGTTCAAAGGCGTCTAAGCCATATTGTACATGAAATATTTGCGTAACTTCGTTTCACTTTTCCAGATCTGCATTAATTTTTAGCATAAAAGTAATATGTGCTTACTGTAAGAAATTAAACATGAAGGGCCGGGGATGTAGCTCAGTGGCACCGTGCCCGCCTAGCAAATGCAAGGTCCTGAGTTCAACCCTCGGTACCAAAACAAGAAAGAAATTAAACATGAAAATGTCTAAACTAAGAATGGAAGACCCTGCCCCCTGCCAATCGATGCAGAACTGCCTTGCTGTTCATTTCCCCTTGATGAAGGGAATCTAAGTCCAGGAAGGCACCCCACTCCCATGACACCCCAGGGCCAAGGGCCCCAGCCATCACTGCCTAACTGGGAGCCACTGGCCACATCTGGCCCTCCGGCATATGAGATTGTTTGATGTGCATGCGTCAGAAACGTTTTTTCCCACCTGGTCACTAACAATTGCAATGGGGAGAGGACAGCCAGACACCCAACGTTTGTGTAGACTCCTTTGAGGAGCTGGCAGCTGGCCCAGAGCCGTGTCTACCTGGGCAGCAGTCAGCCGGCCGGGCTGAGGCTCTCGGTGGGCGGGCACCGTCCCCTCCTCGCCAGCGCTCCTGTCTTGGAGCTGGCCCTGGGCCCGCCCGCCTGCCCTTCTGTGTTTAGGTTTTTGACCCTCCAGTGAGCCGGGCTGGGCCCGGGTGGCTGCTGGTCACCCGAGGTCAGGGTCGGGGGTTTCTGGCTGCAGTGGCCTGAATCCGGGAAGTAGGAAATGACCATGAGGGAACAGTGCGGGGATGCAGGGCAGCCTGTCCAGAGTCCCGCCAGCCGCCCCGGAGCCGTTACCTGGGTGACGTTGCTCTGGGACTCCGGGAAGAAACTGAACCCGTCCTCTGCTACGCCAGCCGTAGGTCTCATCAGGAACAGGGATGCGGCTTTGGTGCCTCCTCCGGGCCTCAGGGAGTTTAGTTAGGACTCTGCTTCTTTGGTACACGTGTGGGCAGTGTGTCCACACCCATGCCCACACCTGCGGGCTGCACTGGGCGCTCGCGTGCGCGTGCGCACATCCCCTCTCCACTGCACACTCTGCACACATGGAATTTGATTGGCAAATGCCGCCCACCTTTCCGTGTCACCGGACGGACCTCAGACACCTTCACCGACTGGCCAGAGGACAGGGGTCAGGTAGTGCCGGAGAAGACACACGCACACATGGCAAGTCGGGCTAGACGAAAGCCAAGACCGACCCTAAATGCGCAGCCGCAAGGGTCACGTGGCCCAACTCTCCCGAAAGCCCGCCGCGGGCCCAGACTGTCTCAGCGGTGTCTGCCCTCAGCGGAAAAGAGAAAGTAAACCAGAAGTGAATTAAAGTTATGAAGGAAACAGAGTAGAAACGGGAACAAGCAGGCACAAAGCTGCATATCCTGGGTACCTAACGTGGCCTGAGAAGGCCCCTCGGGTGTCCCGTACGCCCGGGGTACAGGCAGGTGCTGCTGGGGCGGGTGGGAAGAGAACGGTCCAGCGGCTACCGCCGGGGGACCACAGTGGCCACTTTGTAAATGTTTTCTCTTTATTGGTCCATGTTTGTATTGCATGATGATTGCACTTGCCATGGGGAGGGGGTTGGTGCGTGCGCACAATGCGTCTTAATTCTACACCCCCTCTTCTCGCCTCCCCTCCCCCTCCCTCCAGCTGTCTCCCTTCTTCCTGTTATCTATCTTTTACTTTGCTATTTTATTTATCCATACTTTGGGTTTCTCCTGTAAGAGGAACCCTGTGATGTTGAAGCTTGTATGTCTGGTTAATTTCACGTCACACTACGGTCCCGGCTCCTGTACCTAGGCTCTGTGCTTTTCAAACATTATCACAAGGAGCTATCAACAAGCAGCAGGCACTGTGACGCCTCAGGAAACGGAGGCTCTCTGCTTGGCTGCCCCAAATCAACTCTAGTCCCCGGCAACGCCAGGATGTGTCTGAATCCAGAACACGCAGGCGTCACATTCAGTTGTCTTCCTTATCCTGAGTGGCCGGTGCAGCTCCTGTACCCGTGTGTTCTGGGCCTCTCTGATGGTAGAGAGTCCCGGGATTATTTAGGCAGGATTTTCCTTGTGCTTGGCAATGTGAGTGTAACTAGGGGTTGTCAGAATTTACCTTTGTCTGGACACTCACAAACATTGCAAGGCTTACAACACGCTTGTACCTTTTAAATCTTCTTTCTACTTATTAAAAGATAGCTTGAAAAAATGATCCTAGACATGTTTTTCTTTGCTCTTTTCAGTTTTGTTTCAGCTTAGTGATATTGTTCCAACTATTTTTCCAACTTGTAAATTTAGGCTCACTAATGAGGATTTACTGGTGGAGGTCGCAGCTTTAAAGGATCATCACATGCACACACACACACACACACACACACTACTGACTTATGGTACAGTTTCCTTTCTGCTCCATCTCAATGATTCGTATTTGTTTTAATCCTAATTATATAAAAAAGCAAAAACAGAAAACTAGGGCCTAAAATGCTTTAGGATACATTTATGTGAAAATGCACAGTTGGTGGTTAATCCCTTGTCTGTACAGTGGTAGCAGGGACATCCCCAGGCCAGCCCCAGAGACACGTGGGTAACTAAGTCCTCAGCCCCAACCCAAGCTCTAGTCAGAAAGCAGGCAGCCCCGTGTGCTTCCTCCCATTGTCCCATGGGGCCAGGCCAGGCGGGCCGGGAACAGTAGGGTCGGATCTGGCCTGGGCCACCTTGCAGGCTCCCGCAGAGGAGAGAGCAGCAGCAAGAGGCAGCATCGGGACCTTCTGAGTTATGGCGTCATCCGCTGCTGTCCTGAAACTGTTTTCCTGACTCTCATAGTGGTTTACATAATCCCAGAAGCAGATCTGTTAAAAAGGCAGAAAGAGGGCCGGGGATTTAGCTCAGTGGTTACGCCGCCTGCCTCGCAAGCGCAAGGTTCCGAGTTCGATCCCCCAGTACAAAAAAAAAAAAAAAAAAAAGGCAGAAAGAAAGGGCAGGGCCTTTAGCCTAACAACCCAGGAACTAACTAATGAGTTGACTGGCTTGGGTCGTAGGCATCCCGGACGGTGATCCACAGCGCTGACATCACATTCCAGATGCTGGAGGACTGGCGGAACGTGGACCTGAACAGCATCACCAAGCAGACCCTCTACACCATGGAGGACTCCCGCGAGGAGCACCGAAAGCTCATCATCCAGCGTAAGGCTGGCCCCCGTTCCGCTGGCTGTGTTTCCAAAAGAAAGAAAGTAGCTTGGCGAATGTGTGGGTGGCTTCCCCACCCTGTCCCTCTCCCTGGATCTTGTCCCTCTCATTGTTCCTCCAGACAGGAGGGCAGATTGCCTGAGAGCACGTGTGTCGACTGCTGGTGCAGCTGGTAGCACATGATGTCGCGCCAGGGACCCCTCGTGGGACCCCGAGTGCCAGGCAGACCTCTGTGGCAGGGACACCAAGAATGGCAACTCAGTCTAGCTCATTGCCGGTCTCAGTGGACAGGGTGTGACTCGACAACTATGAGGAATGTTTACTTTCAGATTACTACAGTAAAAGGCACATCTTCCTTGATCCCCCTCAAATACTCCCTGCACTTTGAACACCTTGTGCCATCACCCTTACCGCTCTCTGAGCTGGTTCTAAGCTCTTCTTTCCTGAGTGTCTTCAGTTGTGCTGTTGTGGCTGCCTTGAATCGATTCAAAACCTTTCCCTGTCATCGTCTTTTACTCTGGGAAGGGAGCCAGAAGTCACACGGTGCCACATCCCTTGAATAAGGTGGGAGAGTGTGCACCCTGAGGTTTTTACGAGCTGCCTTTCCTTTGGATGGCCCCAGGCAGCAGCAGTCACCGTATTTTCAATCACGCCTTCTAAAGACACTCATGAAAGTGGACTGCAGAGCTGCTGCAGACAGTGAAGAGTGATGAGGTGAGTGTATCTGGAGAGAGGAGGGTTCGTGGCAACATGTCTTTCCCTGTAATAATTGTTTTTAATTTAAACATTCACTGTCGTTTTCAAGCGCCCTTCTACGTCAGCCAGGAGTCTGCAGTGTTTCAGGCTCACATGAGCCAGCCCGCTGCTGGCCGGGAAGCCTGCAGCCCCATGAGTGTGTGGAAAGGGGACATGCATGGCGACTCACCTCTGTGAGCCTCCGCTCCTGCCTGTCCATGTGGACGGACACTCTAACCCTCGGCCTGGGGTGTGCTGTCCGGGCCCCACCCTGACCGGGCAGGGGCTGCTCCCTGGAGAAACAGCAGGAGGAAGTCCCGCTGCCCACCACCCACAGGGCCCCTCCTGATGTGGGGAGCGTGGTGAAGCCAGGTGCTGCCCCTCCTGCACCTTCCCTGTGGGGCAAGTGACCACACTGGGGAGCTGCAGAGGGCCCCCCACTTCCAGGCCTGCCTCCCGCACTCCTGCTGGAGGGAAATCACTCAGGTGTCCAGGCAGAGCGCATGGCGCTTGTGACCGTCCCCCCGATGTTCCTGTTGGAGAAGCCTTTTCCTCCAGGGCCTCCCCAGCAGCACAGTGAAAGGCTTGGCCATGTGCCCCTCCTGGGGCTCAGCTCAGGCCCATTCCCTCCTCCCCAGCTGCCCCAGCCCACTTTGCCCTGCTAAGAATTTTAGGGAAGATCACCCAGATAATAATGCGGCTTATCAACTGTCTGTTCCATGCCGGGTCCTGCCCACCAGAGCAGGAAAAGACTCGGCCCAGGGAGCTAGAGCCTCACCGGGGTCACAGACCCACTAAGTGGCCGGGCTGGCTCAGCCAGCCACCAGAACCAGGCCGAGTCACAGGGGCCCCGGATGTGTCCCCCAGCTCCCCACCAGGCGTCCCAGTCTGCTTTTCCTGGCCCCAACCCAGAAGGTCACCCTGACCACACTCGGGCCCTCTGATTGCCATGTCCCCAGTGCCAGCTGCAGAGCAGGTGTCCGTCCATGTCCGTGGGGACCAGAGTTCCTAACCACATCACCATCAGCAGTGTTCCACTCCATCCTCTTTCTCCTCCGCCTTTCATGGGCAGGAGAAAGGAGACTCTGGGGAAAATACAATCCAGAGAGTTCCTGGAGGGCCCAGGCTCTGCACCTGTGGTGGCCGCTGCAGGAGGCTGAGATTTGTCCTCTCCCTGCGGGAGGCAGGGACGCGTTCCACTGACCCTGCTGGTGCCTACTGAGTGCCTTCCTGGACAGAGCAGCGAGTGTCCATCCACGTGGTGCTGGGGTTATGGACAAGTGGGAAGATGAGCACGAGGCTTACAAATAACAGGGCGTCATGCCCAGGGACAGGAAGGGGACTGTGGAAAGGGTGTCACCCACGCCTCCCACGGGCAGCTGGGAGTCCCTGGACCATGGAGCAGGGCTGGGGGCCGCTCCCTCGCTTCCTTCTGATGGCTGGCACATGGCTGGCACATGGCCAGTGCCTTTGATTTTTTTATTCTTGAGATAGAGGTTTGTTGTTTTCTTTTTTTCTTTGTAACTGTTAGTACGTGTCTGCAGTACATGGTGATTGCATTCACTGCAGGGGATCGGTACATCCATAGCACATTTCAATTCCCTTCTTTTTCCCTACCCCATCCACCCCCCTTTTGTTTTTCCAGCATCAGATTCACTTATCTCATAAGACCTTATAAAGTTAATTATCATATATACAGATTGAAAACCAGACTAATAGGTCAAAGAACATTTCAAACATGTTAAGACAATTGTAGTAAGTCAAAGCACACTTTTAGCTACATTGTCCGCACTGGATTACAGTACCTTTTTTTCCTTTCTTTTTTATCCTATTATCTGTCTTTTATTTTGTACTTTATATATATATATATATATATATATATATATATATGTAGAGAGAGAGAGAGTTTCATATATAAGAAACCATGTGATATTTAAGTTTGTGTGTCTGAGTTATTTCACTTAACATTATGGTCTCAAGGTGCATCCATTTTCCTACAAATGACTCAAGTTTATCCTTTTTATGGCAGAGTAATGGTCCATTGTGTATAAATACCACATTTAAAAATCCACTTATCTGTTGATGGGCATACAGGCTATTTTCAAGATTTAGCTATTGTGAGTTCTGCTGCTGTATGGATGTGCACACGTCACTGTGATGTCACGTCTTTAACTTTTTTGGGAAGACACCTAGAAGGGCAATGGCTGGGTCAAACAATTTCTACTTTTAGTTTTTTGAGGAATCTCCATACTGATTTCCATAGTAGTTGTATCAGTCCACACTCCCACCAACAATGGAGAAGGGTTCCTTTCTCCCTGCAGCCTCAGCAGCATGTGTTATTGGTTGATTTCTTGATGGTACTCATTCTCTCTGGGGTGAGATGGAATCTGTGTTGTTTAATTTACGTTTCTTGAATAGCCAGTGATGTCGAACACTTTCTCATGTGCTTATTGACCTTTTGTATTTCTTCATCTCTTCATTTCAGATGTCCAGTTTTTAATTGGGTCTTTAAATTTGAAGGTCTAATTTCCTTCAGTTCCTTATAGTCTAGATATTAGTCCTTTGTCTGAGGAACAGCTGGCAACTTTTTTTCCCGTTCTGTAGGTTGTCCCTTCCCTGTGTTAGTGGTTTCCTTTGCTGTGTCCTGAGCTTTATAATTTCCTTCCTTGTACTGGCTTTGGGTTTGGATTGTTCTTGTTTTTCTAGGACCTTGAAGTGCATCATTGGGTTATTTATTTGAGCTCATCCTGTTTTTCTGATATGGGAATTCACTGCTATTAACTTCCCTCTTAGGCCTGCTTTCATTGCATCCCATAGGTATTAGTATGCCATACTGGCATTATTATTTTATTGTGGAAACTGTTTAATTTCTTCTTTAATTTCATCTGTGACCCATTGATTATTTAAGAAAGTATTGTTTACTTTCCATAGTTTATGTAGTTTCTTTTGCCATTGATTTCTAGTTTCATTGCACTATGATCTGATAATATGCATGGGATAATTTTGATTTTTTTTGCACTTACTTTAGCATGCTAACGGCTGGTCTGTGGCTTATTTTAGTGAAAGTCCCATGTGCTGCTGAGAAGAATATATATTCTGTTGTTGTTGGATGAAGCACTCTGTAGATGTCTACTAAGTTCATTTGTTTGAAGGTTTGGTTCAACTCTGATATTTCTTTGTTGATTTTTTTGTCTGGGTGGTCTGTCAATTTCTGACGATGGGGTATGGAGGGTCCTCCATTACCGTGGTACCTCAGTATGAACTTAATTCTTCCCACTATTCTGATTGCTAACTGAACTGGACAAGAACGAAATCAAATTTCTTTATAAGATCAACACTGAACATAACCACTGAATTTGATGTGGTTCTCGTCCAGTTCATTTTGAAACCAGAACTGTGGTAAAGCATTGAGTTTGTGAACCGAGGTCCACTGTCCTATTGTGTTGTTGTTTATCTGATTTTTCGTGTCCATTAGTGTTTGTTTTCTGAAGTTAGGTGCGCTGGTACTTGATGCATGTATGTTTATAATTCTTAACTCTTCCTGTTGAATTGTTCCCTTCCCCAATATCTAGTGACCTTCTTTGTCTCTTCTGGTCAGTCTTAGCTTGTCTGAAATTAGGGAACGAACTCCTGCTTTTCTCTGGGTTGCCACTGCATGGGATATTGTTTTCCATCTATATCTTTTAAAATTAAATGTGTTTCTTGTATGCTATACACTGTGGATTTTATTTTATTTTATTTCTTTTTGGTACCGGGGATCAAACTCGGAACCTTGCACTTGTGAGGCAGGCAGCGGCACCACTGAGCTAAATCCCCGGCTCTGTGGGTTTTATTTTTGATCCATTCTGCCAATCTGTATCTTTTGATTGGAGAATTGAGACCATTCACATTGAGAGTTATTGCTGATTTGTTCCTATCATTGCATTATTTTCCCATTGCTGATTTCCTTATTTTCTCCTTTTTGCTTAACAGCTTGGCCCAACAGGTATATTCGTTCTGTTTGACTTACTGACATTGTTGGCTTCATTGTCTCTTTCTTGAGAATTTTTCATAATGCTTGTTTGGTGGTCATGAATTTCTTGAGATGCTCCTTGTCATGGAAATATCTATTTCTCCATCAATTTTAAAGGGCAGATTTGCAGGATACGTACGTCAGGGTTGGAAATTGCTATCTTCTGGGGCTCTCCACCCCAAGCCCTCCTGGCATCGGCCAGTTCCTGCTGGGTGCTCACCGTGCATCCATGACACTGGTGCCACCTCGGGGTGCTCTGCTTGCCTCACATTTGCCTCGTGGACACGGCTCCCTGTGGAGGCAGTCAGAATGCGTGGGAAGGGTCCTTGATGGCAGCATGGGGCTGGTGTGCACCACAGAACTGGATTCGGACCTGCGCCCCAGTGCACTGTGACCTCGGGGATAATGCAGAGGGCCACATGCCAGTGCTGGGGCAGAGGAGTCGTGAGGAGCTCCTGGCTGAGTCAGGCCATGTCTGAGTCACACCTCTGCTCTTCACTAGCTGTGAAACCTTTGAACACAAAAACATAATGAAAAGAGATGTCTGTCCCTAAAGTCCCCTGGTTACAAAGAGGGTCCGGGCTCCGTGCTGAGAGGGAGCCAGGACAGGGTGTGGCCATCCCCTCTGTGCACAGCTGCTGAGCACCCACGCCCTGAGGAGCCCCAGAGGCCCGCGCTACTTGCCCAATTGTGTGGCCCAGAAACCTTGGCCCAGAGGAAGCAGAGAGTGTGGGCAGCGGGGCCTCTGCCCCTTGATCCAAGCAGGCACTTGCTCAGTGACAGCTGCCTCCTGGGGAACCCGTGAGGCAGTGAAAGTGTCACGAATCTAGCAAGGGGACCCCAAACAGGTCAAGGGCAGCTTGCGGTGCACTGGGAGGGCGTGGGGCTGAAGCAGGGTTGGCAAGGGGTGCAGGGGGGTTCAGAGAATCGACTGAGGCTGTAGGAAAGGAGGATGTGGAGGGTGCACTGGGGGCCTGGAAATAACCCCACGGCATCCCCGGAAGGCTGAAGTGCAGTTTGGACTTTAAAACCCATAGTGCCCTGGCCAGACCTTGAGGTTCCATTGGTCCAGAGTTGTGATTGTCTTCAAGACGCAGCTCTGTCCCACACAGCGGCACTCATGCGTGCGGTCTGCTCTTTGACAGTGTACCAGGAGTTCGACCACCTGCTGGAGGAGCAGTCGCCCATTGAGGCCTACATCGAGTGGCTGGACACCATGGTGGACCGCTGCGTCGTGAAGGTGGGTGAGCTGGCCCCAGGGAGCAGGGGTGGAGGGCGGAGGAGCAGGGGGCTCAGGCTTCCCTGGTGCCCCAGCTCGGCAGCTCTTTTATCTACCAGGTGCATAAATTGTTGGCATAAGATTTTATGTCATGTATTTTAGTCCATGTTTGCCATACATGATGTTTTCATTCCTTGTGTGGAGTCGCTGCACGTAGCTAACACATCCCGATTCTTTTTATGTCCCCTCCCTCCCCTCTCTCCGTCTATTGATCTCCTTCCATTTGTAAAAGGTCTCCATATTTCCTATTATCTCATTTTTATTGGCTCTTTATTTATTCTTTGGGTTTCTCATGTAAGAGAAATCATGCAATATTTAAGCTTGTGGGTCTGATTTATTTCGCTTACCATTATGGTCTCAAGGGGCATCCATTTTCCTACAGATGACTCCAGTTTATCCTTCTTTATGGCAGAGCAGTACTCCACGTAAATACTACATATTTTTTATCCATTTGTCTTTTGATGGGGTTCCATGGTTTAGCTATTATGAGTTGTGCCGCTATGAACATGTGAAGTGTATTTCTGCTGCTACGAACAAGAAGTCCAAACCATTGCTATGGTACTGAACTCAGGGACTCCTGAGCCTTCCCGTCGGTCGTCAGAGAGCCAGTAGTAAGTGAGAGTCGGCCTTATCAAAGCCGCTCTCTTGCAGGTGGCCGCCAAGAGACAAGGGTCGCTGAGGAAGGTGGCCCAGCAGTTCCTCCTGATGTGGTCCTGCTTCGGCACCAGGGTGATCCGGGACATGACCTTGCACAGCGCGCCCAGCTTCGGTAAGGCCGCCCCAGCCCTGCTGCCTGGCGCGCTTGGCCTGCGCACGGGGACGCGGGGCGGGGGGGGGGGGGGGAGACGGGACGCGAGCGCCGTCAGAGACCGAGGTGCGCATGCGCAGGCCGGCCTGAGCGCCCAGGCTCGGCGAGCGGTGTGTCGCCTCAGCGGCGTGCTTGGTCCCCTCCCTGCGGACTTGCGGGGCGGCGCGAGGACGTCTCTCAGTGTCAGCATCTGCACGTGGCCCCATGGACAGCCTCTTCGTTTTTCATTTTTCCAATGGTTGACGTTTGAATTTTTATTTCTATTTCTTAGCAATTTTTTTTTTTTGAGACAGGCTCTGGCTATGTAGCCCAGGCTGGCCTGGAACTCAGGTTGATCCTCCTGCCCCAGCCTCCTGAGTGCTGGGATTACAGGCGTGCACCACACCTGGTTACTATTTCTTTAAAATGCGATCTCGATCTCTTTCAACCCTTAGAAGAGGGCTTTTGCATTGTTTTCTCTTTTGTCCTGCTTGGATTTTCATCACCTGTGGGAGCAGCTGGCCCCAATTCCTCATCCGAGGCTTTCTGGATCAACAGGGCCAACTTCTCAGAGGGGCTACCTCGGCAGCACCCTAGCGCCACTGGAAGGTGCAGGGGTCTATGTTTCAAAGAACCGAGTGTGGGTCGAAGCCAGGCATGACCTAGAATCCCAGCACTCGGGAGGCTGAGAAGGGAGGATCCCAGCGACTCTGAGACCAACCTGGGCTACCTAGTGAGTTCAAGGCCAGCCTGGACCACACAGCGTGATCCTGTCTCAAAAAACCAAAACAGGGTGGGGATTTACCTCAGTTGTGCCACTGCCTGCCTCAAAATCACAAGGTCCCAAGTTCGATCCCCGGTACCAAAAAGAAAAACCAAAACAAAAATGAACCAAATACGTATGGAGTGCAGGTCATCCTGACCAGAGGGAAGAGGGGACTTGAAGGCATTATCTGCACATTCAAAACCCAGAACATGCGGGCCTCCATTTCCCCGGGTTTTGGCAAAGGGCTGTTGGTGAGTTTTCTGGGCAGTTGCTTCAGACCCCTTGTACTTACAAGTGGAGCCGTGGTTTCATTTCTCATCCTCTCCAGTTAGGCCGGTCAGCACTGGCTCTGCCCTGGGCTAGCCGTGGCGCCTGTCCCTCTCCCTTTCTGTGGTCTTGTCCCTGGCTCCCAATGGCACTGTGGCGAAACACAGGAGCCCTGCTTTTCCTAAAGAGCCCGTTCCTGAAAGACTGTGTTTGTCCACTCTAAGAGGTGTTTTGTTGCGGATTCCTTTCATCTCGGTGCTCAAAGTCCTCTGAAGCCGCCTGTCCCACGGCTGCAGAGGAAGTGCGCATTGCCGGCTACCTGGGCTGTGCAGCACTGAGGACCCCAGGTCGGCACGGTCAGCAGCAGCTCCTGTGGCCTCTGGCTCCACAAAAGCCATTCGCGCGACAGGCCATCACTGAAGGGACAGTCGGAAAGATTTGAGAAGTTTCTCCTTCGCCTCCAAATCAAAGACTCAGCCTCACACACATGGACACGTGTGCCAAGGGGGCGCCCATTCCTGGTTTTATCCCTCAGTCTTCATCTTGCTGGTTGGTAAACTGACCTCCTCACACACAGAGAAAGTGATTCCCTCCGCAGCAGTGTTCTTTGCAAGTCCTTTGACCAAGTAGAACAGCTGGGCATGATGAAAGGAGTGAGTTTGTTTCCGAGGACTATTGCTCCTTGTAATGTGTTTATTTTAGAATATGTTGGAACCTTGGGCAAATGCGGAAATAAGTCAAATCCTTTAGAAAAGGATAGAGAGAACAAGATTAACCTGATTTCACTTTTACAGTATTTTTCAGCCTCGAATGGGCTGAAAATAATACCTGTCTCCCAGTCCGCTTGGCAGACCATCTGAAACGGCCCCGCTCCTCTGGCGCATTGCTGAGTGGTGCGGCATGGGGTGACAAGCAAGTTGAAAGAATTTGCGGCAGACAAAAGCCCCCTCCCCCTTTGGGCCTGTGTGTGTCAAAGCCCGGCTGGTGGCTGTGTTTGGGTCGTGCGTTCCCTGTGTGGAAACAGCTAATTAGGAAAAGAGCTCTGCTCCCAGCCCTCCCTGGCCGAGGCGGCTCTGTCTCCTGACTCCCACACAGCAGCTGCTGACCGTCACAGTGACCGTGTGGGACCCCAAGGAGCCCTGGGGCTCGGTCACCGCTTCCCAGGTCGGCCCCGTTCAAAGGTGGTTGGCTCCTTTCTTCTCCCTAATTCCTTTTCACGGAACAGGCCTGTGGCGGGCACTGAAGTAGCAGACTTTGCTTCTGTGCCGGAAGCAGTGGCTTCTAAGGTAGCAGGCAGCGAACGTTGATCCTGGAGGAGCCGAGCAATGTAGGCTTCTGCCTCCAAGCAGCGCCGTGCTCTCAGCAGACCTATCTGAGTTCAGGTCCCAGACAGTGTTGGAGTCTTCTCCCTTTCGTTCTGGGTTTTCACCAAACGCCTGTTACTTCACTGCTACGAACGTCTGGGAGGTGGCCAGTGCAGGAAGCACTTTGGCGTCAAACAGTCCCCTAAGCAGCTTGGAGCGCAGGCTGAGGGGCCGGATTGTACAGCGCTCCCGTGCTCACTGGCCAGCTGGCTGATTGATGATTGCACTGCTGGGGACTGAACCCAGGGCCTCGCTCTCACCAGGCAAATATTCTAGTGCTGACCCACATCCCCAGTTCTTTTAATTTTTTTTTTTTTTTGGTACTGGGGATCCAACTCGGTACCTTGTGCTTGCGAGGCAGGGGGCAGAACCACTGAGCTAAATCCCCAGCCCTTAATTTTTTTTTTTAAAGAATAATTGTTTTTATAGCATTAAGGTAATTTCAGTCATTTGGAAAGATAGCATCAACTGAGGCTTTTTTGAACTTATGACTACTCCATTCTAAACAAAAGCTAATCTTAAAAACGTAATTCCAGAAAAAGTGCAGTTATGCCAAGAACAGATAAGAAAGTACAAGGATCTCACAGGCTCTGCTATACCAAACAGATAAAAAGTAAAATTGATTTTATACTGCAAGTCTATACAGCTAAATAAAATCCTATCTTCTTTTCCTGTGTGTATGCTTGGGTTTCTTACATAAATAACAAAATACATTCCATCACTTCAATAGAATGAACTCCTTAGAAAAAAACTTAAAAGAGCTGATAATCAACTCCCAAGATTTATGCTTACTTCTTCCTGCTTTTCTCAATTTCCTGACATATTTAACCTAAGCAGAAAACTCTTTTCTGGAAGTTAAGCACACACGTCTGCATGTGTCTTGAAGAATCCTCCCATTACATGTGTCCCATGCTGCTTTTGGTTTCCCGTCTCTTCTCTGCTTCAAACCCCCATGCGAGTTTCTTCTTTTTTCGAGCAGCCTGTGCGTTCTCAGCCTCATTTTTGGCTTTTACAAACTCGTGACAGGCGATTGCTTTGGCAGTTTTTACACCAACCTCTCGAGTAGCTAGCTGGTTGGTGAGTGAGCTCTGCAGCCTTCTCCACATCCCTCTCCTCCACAGCCTGGTCTGCCCTCTTCTCCAGGCCAGGCTTTTGAACCTTTTTCCTTTGAACAGGGGGTTCAAATCTATCATTGGCTCCGAAGTACTGAATAAGCTCCTTCCAGTGGGTTTCATTTAAGGACTGCTCACTAGGAGATTCTTTTTCATTCTTCAATTTACCTTTTCTGGAGCGTTTTCTCTCTCTCACTCTGAATCTTGAGGCTGAAGTATTTTCTGTTCAGAATGTTTTTTATGCAATTCTTGAAATTTGTTCCACATATTTAAGGGAATTCCGGAAGGCCATTCTTCATGTGCATTTCTTTGCCTTGGCCTCTGTTTTGATTTTTGGTCCATCTGCGGACAAATCTGAGATTTCTGTGTCTTTAATGGTCCCAGCCGCTTTATCTTCTTGTAAGTTATGATCAAAGTTCTGTGGTGTGGCCTCATCTTCAGAATTCGACTCAGTATCACTTTCGTTTTGGCCAGGAGGCAGCAGTCCGCTCCACATCTTTTCTTAAGCTTCAAGATTGCAAGAGGGTAGCTCTAGAAGGATACACCTGTTCTGTTTGGCTGCACAGCCCAGAACTCGGCAGGCTTTCTGACGGCAGTGCCGCACTCCAATCCCAAAATGGGGAGCATCCCCTCCCGGCCACAGAACTAAGCGCCACGGATTCCGGCATAGGAAGTCTGGCCTGTGAACTGAAGCTGCTCTCCTGTATGCAAGACCTGTAAAGATGAGCCTGTTTCCTTGTTCAAAAGCTCCTCATCGTATCTCACTTTGGCTGGGACAGGACAGAAGACCCCTTTCCCATTAACTGGCTGGGGAAGGCCCCATGACACCCCCTCCCAGCCAAGCAGAATGCATCGCTCCTGTGGACCCCATCCGAAGCTCTCTAAACTGTCCCCGGCACTCCGCTGGCCAAGGAACTGTGAGGGCGCTCAGCCTGGCCCTTCTGCTGCCCTTACTGGGAGCCCTTGGGCCCATCACGCCGGGAAAAGAGCAGTTCTTTTTAATTTTGAGACAGGGACTCACTAGGTCGGCCAGGCTAGCCTTGAACTTGCAACCCCCCTGCCTCTGCCTCCTGAGAAGCTGGGATGACAGCCATGCTGCACTGTGACCACCTGTGTGGGCAGAGCCTGGGAGCACCTGTGCACACCCTCAGGAAGTGGCCCAGACGTGTGGCCATGCCCACCCCTTGCAGCCTGCCCCTCTGGCACAGATGTCCCCTGTGGCTCCTGTCACACAGAGCCCGCTTCGCGGCAGGATACCAGCTGCGCCTGCAATGTGGGCCAGGCGGGGAGCAAGCAGCCCAGACTCGCCTGTCCCTGCGGTGGTGCCACCTGCCCCTCTGCCCTTCTCGGACATGCCCCGTGAAGGTGAAAGGTGAGAAGCTGACAGGAGAGAAGCACCAGACGCCGAGGAACAGAGTGACTTCCCCTTAGTGCTGAGAACAAGGGACAGGCAACTCCGGCTCAGGAGTGAGGACAACAGAGAGGCGCCTTCGGTTATGCAGACTGGAGCATCTGGCACCCACAGAGCTTCTTTTAAAAAAGAGAAAGACTGAAAGAATGCGTTTCAGCAAGAAGAAAAGGGAAGCCGCGGATGAGACCCGAGGTAAGACATGTTCCGGTTACTGTTGCTGTGTGACAAACTAAAGCCTCCTGGACTGAAACAACCAAGCTGTGATGTCCACCAGTTCCATGGGTTGGTACCATGGGTCCCGGCGGTGCTTCTCTGAGTCAGAGACAGTGACTCGGTCGGTCTTGGCCGCTCTGAGCTGTCACGGCCCACCAGGACTCCAAGGGTCAAGCGAATCTCCAGTTCTCAGAGGAAGAATGCAAGAAGCGGGGAGGGCGCTCTTTTCAAATAAGCAAAATTTAAAACTATGTAAACAAATTTAATTAATTTTTGGTTCTGATTTTATTTTATTTTGGGTTTGGTTTTTTTTTTGAGACCAGGTCTCACTACATAGTTCAGGCTGACCTTGAACTCTCAGTGATTCTCCTGCCTCAGCCTTCCGAGTGCCCAGCTGGTTTTAATTTTAAAACTAATCTTTGTATGTACACTTTAAAAAGGCAAAACCAAGTTCAAGGAAAACAATATAATGTGGAGTAACAGGAAGAAGGTATGCAAGGAATCATTAAAGTGCACTAAAGTCTTTGTCCTGTTTAGGAATGCTAAATAACTTTAGACACTGTTGGAAAAGTTAAGTTTGTTTGGTTTGTTGTTTTGTTTTGATTTCTGAGACAAGGTCTCACTATGTAGCCCAGGCTGGCCTCGAACTCCCGGGGATCCTCTTGCCTCTGCCTCCCCAGAGCTGGGATCACAGGGGTGCACTGCCACACCCAGCAAAGTTTAGTTTTGTTACAGTAGATAAGTAGGTATGTTAAGGGATCATCCCTAAAAGGACAGAATCATCATTTACAGGGAAAAAGTGAAAGACTATGACAACATAAGAGATGGCAGGAGTTGAGAAGATAAAGCATAGAAATGGGCGGTGAGTGAAAAATAGAAAGTAGCAGGGCAGAAATAAAGAACAAATGGTGATCAGAGTAAATGGAAAAGTTTCTTCCTCCAAAAACATCGGGGAAAAATACTTTTACAGGAAATACTCTTTTACTAGACTTAAAAGAGACATGTAATTCTTAATTTATGAAAATAAACATGAAGTCATGAAAATCAGTATTTAAGAGGATAAAACTCAAAGAAGGAAAGCAGTAAAACTCATGTTACGAAGCTAATCTCAATTTCAAATTCTGGCAAGAACAGTAGAGGAAAAGAAAATTGTGACTCAGCTATGTATTTTTTCATAGATAAAAAAATCTAAGCGAAGGACTAGCAGTCTAATTTGATGGCAGTTTTTTAAAAAATCATTGTTAATAAGAGTATGCCAAAAATTCAAGTATTAGTCAAAGTCTGAAAAGTTACTAATTAACATACTGTATCAATGGATTGAAAGTGAAAAATCATATGATTTTATCTCTATAGCTACAGAGAAATAAATAGCATTTGATACTATTCAGCTCTCAAATACGATTTTCGAGAAAATTCTTAGCAAATTAGAAATAGATGATTTATTTAATATTAAAAAGTATCCCCAAACCTGCAATAAACATTATACTAAATGGTGAAATTTTAGAAGTTCTTCTGCTTAAGTCATAGAAGACAGTATTCACTACAGGTTCTATCCAATGCAATAAGAAAAGGAAAGGAAATACCAGAAGGAGGAGGAAAACACAGAAGTATCTGTATTCATAGAAGTTATAATTGCTGACAAAAGAGAATCTATAAACTAATAGAACCAATTAGAATTCAGCCAGGTCACCAAATACAGTTAAAATAAAATCTTGGGTATTTTTTAGCACTAACTTGAAAACATATATACCTGAAACTAAAAAGTACCTAGAAACAATTGAACAAAAATTACTTTAAGATTTTCAAGGAGAAAATGTAAAAGCTGTTGAAATAGACCATGCTTATGTTTAGAAAGACCCAAGCTCAAAAAGATGTTAATTGTCTTCGATTTAATATATCAGTTCAATGCAATTCCAACCCACATCTCAATATTTTTCCTTTGATTTTTTTTTTTTTAACAATTTGATCTTAAAACTCGCATGGAGGAGCAGAGGGTCCAGAAGAGCCGAGATGTTTGAAGGTGTGGAGGCAAGGTGCAGGACCCACTCCCCTGACTCGTGGGCCGTCCTGGAGGAGGCCAGTGGGGTCAGGGAGGGTTGGGCAACCATAAGAAGGGAGGAGGGAGCCCACCCTGGGGGACCCTTGTTCCCCATCCATAACACAGGAGTGTTGGACAGGTGACTGTGGGACAGGGAGGGCAGGAAAATCAGCTGGGAATGTTCCAAGACAAGGGTTTTAGGATAATTAAAGTTAGCCCCCTCTCCTACAAACTCTGAAAAGAAACATCTAAATAAAAAAGTGACAGATCTTACACTTCTTGGAAGAAAATATGAAATACTATCTTTATTATCTTGGAATAGGAAATTTTCTTTTTTTTTTTTGGTACCGGGGATCAAACTCGGGACCTTGTGCTTGCGAGGCAGGTGCCGGAACCACTGAGCTAAATCCCTGGCCCG